>NW_025833306.1:693541-694799 GCF_002878395.1 Capsicum annuum | reverse complement strand
ACCAATTTCATTGGAAAGAGGACTCGCAGAGCTTTCCGTTAATATATTGTAGATCACCCAGATCATTATGTACAAGGATTTATGATCATTTAAAGTTGGAGCAAAAATACGCCAGGCCTCAGTACTTTTTCCTGCATGTTTTACTGTTCACTACTATTCACGGTTCGATCGGAATGTTCATAACTCATCGCTCGGGTGTCTGTTTTGGATGATCCACATATCGTTGGAAATCTTATTAGATAATATACGCAATGGTGGGTCATAATCTATGATATTCCCTATGAAAAATTTATAATTCATTCTAGAAGATAGAACCCAACACGTTTACGCACAAAATTTCAACGAAAAATTTCTCGGGGTATTACATCATCCCCCCTTGGAAACATTCATCTTCGAATGACGCTAGACATGCCAAGATTAGATAGGGAATAGATTATCCCGCTAAAACCATTCGTTAGACTCATCACCACATCGTTTCTCACTCCGAATGCAACATAGAATGCATAAATTCAAGAAACTACAACTGAACACATAATAAATGACAGCTGAACTGCTGCAACTTTTATCAAAAGTGCATGATTTAGGAAAGAACGGTACCTTCGTCTTGATCGGAGTTCGTGGAAAATAGGTGCGGGTACTTGGATCGCATATCCGCCTCAACTTCCCAAGTTGCACCCTCAACAGATTGGTTTCGCCACAACACTTTGACCAAGGGAAATTCTTTGTTCCTTAGTCTTCAGACACTGAAATCAAGAATCTCAATAGGAATCTTATCAAAAGAAAGATTTTCTTGAATGTCAGCACTCATAGAGGAATCCGCTACGACAACATCGCTAATATGCTTTCTAAGTATGGAGACATGGAATATTGGATGAACAGAGGACAACTCGGAAGGCAACTCGACCTCATAAGCTACCTTACCAACACAGCTAAGAATTTAGTAAGGACCAACATAACGGGGACTAAGCTTCCCCTTTTTTCCGAATCTCTTCACCCCCCTCATGGGTGAAATTTTCAGATACACTAGGTCACTAACTTCAAACTCAAGGTCTCTCCTCCTAACATCCGCATATGACTTCTGACGACTCTGCGCAGTTTTCAACCTTTCTCTAATCAACTTAACTTTTTCCATAGCCTTAAATACCGAATCAGGACCACTCACAGCCGCTTCTCCCACCTTGAACCAACCTATGGGTGATCTACACTTCCTTCCATATAAGGATTCAAATAGAGCCATGCGAATACTAGAGTGGAAACT
>NW_025833306.1:690059-690541 GCF_002878395.1 Capsicum annuum | reverse complement strand
CCATATAAGGATTCAAATAGAGCCATGCGAATACTAGAGTGGAAACTGTTATTGTAAGCAAACTCTATCAACGGTAAGTGATCATCCTAACTTCCCTTAGAGTCAAGAGCACAAGCTCTCAACATATCCTCTAAGGTCTGGATGGTCCACTCAGCCTGACCATCGGTTAGTGGATGAAAAGCAGAACTCAAAAGTAGTTGGGTACCAAGACCCTTTTGAAAAGCTTTCCAAAATTGCAAAGTGAACTGAGTACCCCTATCCGAAATGATAGAAAAGGGAACTCCATGCAGTCTGACTAGCTCTTGGATATACAATCTAGCGTAATCCTCAGCAGTATATGAAGTATGGATAGGCAAGAAATGAGCAGACTTAGTCAACCTATCAACCACAACCCAAATAGAATCATGATGGCATCGGGAAGGAGGTAAACCAATCACGAAGTCCATATTTATCTCTTCCCACCTGGAAGTGGGAAGAGATAA
>NW_025833306.1:559562-689959 GCF_002878395.1 Capsicum annuum | reverse complement strand
TCTTGGATATACAATCTAGCGTAATCCTCAGCAGTATATGAAGTATGGATAGGCAAGAAATGAGCAGACTTAGTCAACCTATCAACCACAACCCAAATAGAATCATGATGGCATCGGGAAGGAGGTAAACCAATCACGAAGTCCATATTTATCTCTTCCCACTTCCAGGTGGGAATACTAAACTCTTGCATTATACCACCAGGTCTTTGGTGTTCAACCTTAACCTGTTGGTATGTTGCACACTTAGCTACAAACGCTGCTATCTCTTTCTTCATGCCACTCCACCAATAGATTTTTTGCAAGTCTCAGTACATCTTGGTGCACCAGGATGAATAAAATATCGCACCCCGTGCGCTTTAGCCATAATCCTCTATCTCAGATCATCAACATTCAGGACACACAATCTACCCTGCAATCTCAACACACCGTCTCCCCCTTGGGAGAAAACCTCTACTTTTTGGTCCTTGAATGACTCCTTCAGTCTGACCAAACTAGCATCTAAGTATTGTTTTTCCTTCACTTTCGAATCCAAGGAGTATTCAGAACTACTCTGTACCCTTATACTACCTTCAACAGAGTCAAACAACCTAACCCCCAATCTAGCCAAACGATGTACATCACGTGCCAACTCTTTCTTACCTTCTACCATATGCAAAACACTACCTATGGACACTCTACTTAGGGCATCCGCCATAACATTGGCCTTTCCTGGATGGTACAGCACACTCATATCATAGTCCTTTAACAATTCTAACCATCGTCTCTGCCTAAGATTCAATTCTCTCTGGGTAAACACATACTGTAAACTCTTATAATCAGTGAAAACATCAACATGGACACCATACAAATAGTGTCTCCAGACTTTCAAAGCAAACACAACAGCAGCCAACTCAAGGTCATGGGTGGGGTAATTTTTCTTATGGGGGGGGTAATTTTTCTTATGGGGTTTCAACTGTCTAGAAGCATAAGCTATCACCTTACCCTTCTGCATCAATACGCAACCCAACCTAACTCTCGAAGCATCACAGTACACAACAAAACCATCAACACCATCAGGCAAAGTCAAAACAGGGGCTGAAATGAGTCAAGTCTTCAACTCCTGAAAACTCTTCTCACAAGATTCGGACCATAAGAACTTCACTTTCTTTTGGGTCAACTGAGTCATAGGAGACGCTATAGAGGAGAAACCCTCAAAAAAATGGTGGTAATAGCCATCTAAACCCAAGAAACTTTGGATATCAGTCAGAGAAATAGGTCTAGGCTAATTTCTAACAGCTTCGGTCTTTTGGGGATCAACTCTAATACCCTCGAAAGAAATGATATGACCCAGAAAAGCAACTGACCTTAGCCAAAACTCACACTTACTGAACTTGGCAAATAACTTGTGATCTCTAAGGGTTTGTAAGACAGTTCAGAGATGATCAGAATGTTCATCCTCACTACGGGAGTACACCAGTATATCATCGATGAACACTATGACAAACATATCCAGATATGGTCTGAACACTCGATTAATGAGGTCCATAAAAGATGCTGGGGCATTAGTTAACCTGAAAGACATAACAAAAAACTCAAAATGGCCAAAAAGAGTTTAGAAAGTGGTTTTTGGGATGTCACACTCCCTAACTTTGAGTTGATGATAGCCAAAACGAAGGTCTATCTTTGAGAAATAACTTGCACCTTGCAATTGGTCAAAAAAATCATCTATTCTCGGAAGGGGGTACTTATTTTTGATGGTATCTTTATTCAGTTGGCGGAAATCAATACACATATGCAAAGAGCCATCTTTCTTCCTCACAAACAACATAGGAGCACCCCAAGGAGAATTACTGGGCCTTATGAAACCTTATCTAGTAGATCTTTGAGTTGCTCTTTCACCTTCTTAAGTTCTGCAGGGGCCATACGGTAAGGAAGAATAGAAATGGGCTGAGTATCGGGAAGAAGATCAATCCCAAACTCTATCTCTCTATCAGGAGGTATCCCTGGGATATCATTCGAAAAGATATCAGTAAACTCATTGACGACGTTAACAGACTGGAGAGTTAGAGTCTCAGACTTAGTGTCTTTGACTCTAACCAAATGGTAAATACACCCCTTGGAAATAAGCTTTCTAGCTTTGAGGTAAGAGATAAAATGACTCTTGGGTGACACAAAATTCCCAGACCACTCAAACACGGATGCACCCGAAAACTGAAACTTGACCACTCGGGTCTGAAAATTAATAGAGGCATAAGAAGAATACAGCCAGTCCATACCCAGAATTACATCAAAATCTACCATGTCTAACTCAATCAGATTAGCCAATAAGTCTCTATGAAGAACGGTAATAGAACACTTTTTATACACTTTCTGGGCAACAATTGAATCACCCACTAGGGTAGAAACTAGGATAGGCTCAGGAATAATCTCAGGACTCATTTCAAAATTCACAGTAATCAAAGGTGTAACATATGAGAAATTGAATCTAGGATCCAACAAAGCATACACATCAAACTGAAATATACGAAGCATACCAGTAACAACATCAGGAGAGTCCTCCTGTTCCTAGTGGGATGGTAAAGCATAAAATCTATTCTGGCGCTACCTGCCAGCATTGCTAGAAGAGGCGCCCTGAGCTGGGGCTGGAGCACTAACAGTCTGAGTCTGGGTCTGAGGTCGATAGTCACGACGCCCTTGTCCATCCTATGGACAATCTCTAACTCTGTGACCCATGTCACCACACCAGAAACAACCCCTCTTCTCACCCCAACACTCACCCGAATGAGCCCTACCACACTTAGGACACAGGAGATGATTTGGCTTACTGCCAGCACTGTACTGGGACCTGGATATATATGACCTGCTACCTTGCTCCTGCTTGCCTCTAGGCATGAGAGCGCTAGTAAATGATGGTGCTGGCATAGACAAATGATCCTGAGGGCAACTCCATCCCTGTGATCTAGTCTGACCTTATCCGTGCTACTCGGACCTAGCTCTCTTATTCTCTCTTATTCTATCTCTCTCCTTAACTTGTCTGCCTCAATCTATTGGGTATGAGTCATTAGCCTAGAAATATTCATCTCACTATTCAGTATAGCAAACCTACACTCCTTAACCACATAACTAGACACTCTAGTCACAAACTTACCCATACTAGCCCGATTATCATCCACTAAGTCTGAAGCATACTTGGACAACTGATTGAACTTTAGAAAGTACTCCTTAATAGTCATAGAGCCCTGTCGTAGGTTCATAAATTCTTCCACCTTTGCCTCCCTCATCTCCAAAGGAAGAAACTTATCCAGGAATGCATCCTGGAACTCTTGCCAAGTTGTAGGGACAGCTCCCTCACTTCTACCTTTCCTCCAAGCAACAACCCATTCATAAGCAAGGTCTTTCAACCTATACATAAATAAATCCACACTATGTTCCTCAGATACATGCATCACCTGAGTAATCTTCTGCACCTCCTCTAAAAATAACCGTGGATTCTTATCAGACTTGGACCCATAGAATTCTGGCGAATTCATCTGCATAAAGTCACAGATCCTGGCAGCAGTTGAATTACCTCCCTGCTGCTATGAAGCTGGGGCTGGGTTGGCCTAAATATTTGTAGTAATAGCTTGGGCCAGCGCCTGAAAGGCTGCCCAAAATTCAGAATGAGACACGTTTTCATTCAATGGGTCAGTGGATTGAGGTTGCTGACGGTCATTATTTCTTTTCGCTTGATGTAGAGGCATATTTTTGAAAGAGGAGAGCATGAATCAATAGCAGAGATAGACACTTTAAGCACTATAGACTTCTGAAAGAAAGAATCACATTTTCCCTAAAACTTCTTGTAGCCTCTTGCTCATAGATGTGGCGCGCTACAAACCGATGATCAAGACTCTACTTAACGCGGCTTGTCAGACTCCCTAGGACACCTTAAAACCTTAGGCTTTGATACCAAGTTTGTAACGCCCCAGAAAATAGGTCCCAGAGCGTCACACGATGTTTGAGGCTATGAGTATCCCCAAGCTAACCCTTTGAACCATTTTCATTCAGTTTAACATAAATCAATGGGGTTTCCATAAATAACCCTCAAATATCAACAGAGTAATCATCATCCAAGAATAAAAGAATTTTTGAAAGATAACAAACTATGACTTATTAGTCAACTCCCAACATCTATACTAGCCTGATAAGTCTCTAAGAAAATCAATAAAACCAGCGAGCCATTGAGACATACCCCAACTGACTCATACTCAGTTATCAAATGTAAATGATTTCGTGAAACCAACAACAGACATCACGTCCTCAAAACATAAGGACTCACCACAACAGAGGATGTAGAATAGCGTGCCTGAAGAATCACTGTCGAACCTAGAACTGAGCACCTGAACCTATATTCCGAGAAAATACAGCCCACATCCAAAGATATGGGTCAGTACCATGGAAAGGAACTAGGTATATGGGGGTGTATGCAGTTGTATAAACATCATCATCATAAATATTTATAAGAAATATGCAGAATTCATGAAAGACTCACATAGCCTGAAGAAAATCATCATAATCATGAGAGGATGAAATAAGTACAATAACATATGTGAGTCATCATATAATTTGTCAGTCACTTTCAGTTCATCAAGAATATCAGTTCTCATAATGTAAATATCATTTAAATCTTTCGAAAGAATAACTTTCACAATTCCACTTTCAAATCACTTCACCATTCACCATAGACATAAGAAAACAAACACACACTGGGAGATCCTATAACCGACATAAACCATGTGAACTACATGGAGTTCAACATACAACCCACGTTGGGGAGAGCTGTCCTATCCTTGCCATCAGAGTAGGACTATTAATATCAAATCCACACAAACTAGTGATCACTATATAAATCAGCCTTAGGCTCACTCCTACGGGGGCACATAGTTCTAGGAAAGTAAGGTCACTTTATACCTCCCACTTAGTGCTAAAGATTTCTCTCGGACTTAGCTCAGATCATTTCAAAGACAATCCACAACAAAACAATTTCAGTAATATATAAATATACATTGGAGCCATCATGCTTTTCATCTATCAAAATCAACCACGTTGTGGATTTCTTTCACACTCGAGTTCAAAACAACTCCATTAAGACCAAAAGGTTAAATCATTCAAAATATCTCAAATATTCAACATCAACGTGCTTATAACACACACTTTCTAAAAAAAACACAATTTCCAATGGGGATTCATGACCCAAATATCAAAATCATGATAAATATCATTCAAGATACATGCTTTATATCTCCACACATGTAAATTCATCTTTCAAAATTATAAACATCAAGATTTCATCATAATCATCATAAGATATGGGTTCATGCTTCAAATTCATAAAAATCATATAAAAATCATGCCTTTGTAAAGAAAATTACTTTTGGGCAGAAGAATAAAAGAGAGTTCTTGTTGTAAAACCCCACATACCTTGAATGATGAACTTTAGACCGATACTCATTTTTGAGATGTTAATCGTGCCTTTGAATGATGGTTCTTGGAGTTCTTGAACTAGGAACTTGGAATCTTGAATAAATATGCAAAATTAATGGTAAACTTTGGAGGTTCTTGAAGTTGGATGTAGGAGCTTAGGGTTTTCTTTTTGAGGGAATTTGATAAAATATAACATATAATGCTTCTAAAAGACTTTAATATAGGCTTTGGATGGATTTTGGGTGAGGAAGAATGACCAAAACGTCCCTAAAAATCAAATAATTCTCGAATCTGTCCTTTGGTGGATTATTTTGATAGTTTGAAGTAGATCAACCATAACGTTTTACTCCAATATCTAAATTGGATGAAACTAATTTCATTAGAAAGAGGACTCTCATATCTTTTCATTGATATATAGTATCTCACCCAGATTATTGTGTACGAGGAGTTAGGATCATTTGAAGTTGACCCAAAAATTCTCTTTTGATAGGCTAAAGTAGATCGACCATAACTTTTTGCTCTGATATGCAAATTGGATGAAACCAATTTCATTGGAAAGAGGACTCGCAGATATTTCCATTGATATATAGTATATCACCCAGATAATTATGTACAAGGATTTATGATCATTTAAAGTTGGAGAAAAAATACACCAAGCCTCAGTACTTTTTCCTGGATGTTTTACTGTTTACTACTATTCAAAGTTCAATCAGAAGTCTGTTTTGGATGATCCATATATCGTTGGATAGCTTATTCGATACTCTATACAATGGTGGGTCATAATCTAAGACATTCCACACGGAAAGTTTATAATTCATTCTAGAATATAGAACCCAACACGTTTACACACAAAATTTCAACAAAAAATTTCCTGGGGTATTACAAGTAAAGACTGACCACAACTCTAAGAAGAGGCTATAAGTCGTGGTCTGCAATCGTACTGAGCACAATGGACAAAACTCATGAAGATAGATAAAAGAGGATCCAGTGGTAACGAGAGAAGATCATAAGTCGTAAGGACTTACTTTGACTCATGGTGAGAAGTCATCCTGACAACAAACTCGGAAGTCCTGAAAGAGAAAATTCACTGGAATGACTATGACTAGCGACCTATGAATTATAAGGACACTTAATGAGTTGTGATTTATGAAGACAAAAAAGATCAACGACAGTAAGGGACCAGTCGTGTCTAGTCCTAAGACTCATTGCCAAAGGTGTGACCACTACTGATATAGTTTTCCTTATTTGATTTGGTTGGGTTTCCTTTGTTATTTTGACACTCTATAAATACCCTTGGGTACTTTTGTAATAGTTAATGCACTTTTGATATTTTTCTACATACTTTCACGTACTTTGCTACTTGATACTTTGTTCTTGGGTTTTTGGTTTTATAATCAATTAGGGATTTTGGATTTTATTCTTTTCATTCTTGTGCAATTGATTCAATGTTTTATTTTTGTATTCCTTGGATTTTTGCATAACATTGAGTGACTAAATTCCTTAACTAGGATTGTGGGAACCCTAGTGGATTAAAATTGAAAGGGGAGTGGGATATTTATCTAGATTGCTGTGACTGCATGTATTATAATCTTCTTTGAATTAATTATCTCCTAAGCTACTGCAAAAGCTTAGAAATTTCTCATAATCAAGATCATCCTCACAAGGGAGTTTGAGATTGGGAAAAGAGGGTTATGACAGTGATTTGAGGCTATCAACCCTAGTCTAATTGACTTGAGACTCAAAAGGTGATAATTGTACTAGGTTCAAGGACAAGGATAGTAAGGTGATGCCCTAAGACTCAAATGTAAAGGGTGAGATTCATCAATGCGTTCACAGGACAGTTGATAATACATAACTTATCAAAATTTACACGCAGAGTAGTGGGATAGGTGAATTAAACATGAGAAACATATGGTGTTAGAAGCCTGGGGGAACACAGTCCTAGTGTTTATTTTCTATTGGTTACAAACTCAAGCACTTAAGTTTGGTTACATGTTACTGTGACTTTTAAATCCCTCCATTTACTTTTCCGCACCGGCACTGCCCGTGATTTCATCAAGTTTGACATATAATTCCAGGCATTCCCTGTGAGTTCGACTCCAACCTAATTTGTGTTACTATATTTGACATCAACCAAAACATACTTCTTTGGAGGTTAGTTTTGGGCGGCATCAAATTTTAGCACCGTTGCTGAGGAATATGGTGTTGAGTTGTTCATTAGATTTGTTAAAGTTTCAGGTTTTAATTTTCTATTTTTAGTTGGGTATACTCAAGTGTATGACTAACACTAGGAGTCGATGCAATCCCTTACTCCCATTGAATCTTGAACCAGAGAGAATTTTATAGCCTAATTGTATGATGACAGAACCAATACATGCAGATAATTTAGAAGGGGTTTAGGATTATCCGCATGCAGTACCTCTCCCTGCAATAGATGATTCAGAGAATATTATTGATAGACAGATAGAGCAGATGCTGCTAACTATAGAAAGGAGGCCGAGGAGGCCCGATTGGCTCAATAAATACAACTTTCCAGGCTAAGACCAGTAGTTGATCATCAAAAAGTTCTTGATGCTAATCGAGATAGAGTGTGAGGTGGAAGAGCTCAAGTGATCCCAATATATTAATATCTACCATCATATGATGAAGATAAACATATGGGATATGTTGATCCTACTAAGATAGAAGCCATCATTCCTTCTACTTTACCCCTAAATGTTATGTACGATATCACCAGTGCAATGATCCAGTTACTGAATTCAAAGAGTGTGTTTTTGGGGTCATTGAAAAATGATGAAAACATGCATCTTGCTAATTTTATTGGGATATGCACTTCGTATACCATTTTAGGGGTGGATAAGGAAGCATTGAGATTGAAATTATTCCCGTTTTTATTGATTGGAGAAGCATCATTGTGGTTGGGGAAACTTCCTAGAGTCTCAATCACGACTTGGAATGAGTTATGTAGATAGTTTTTGAATCGTTTCTTTCCTCCTACTAGGATGCTGTAGTTAAAAGATGAGATTTATAACTTTAGACAGTTGCTTACCGAGTACATGTTTGAGGTATGGTTTCAATTCAAAAAGAAGTTAAGCATATTACCTAATCACCAAATTCTAGGGTCTATTTTTTTAGAAATATTCTATAGATTCCTGACTATTAGTTCTAGGGTGATTGTAAACACAATATTTAGAGGTACATTTATGTGTCCTTGCTGGGAGTTAGTGTAGGACATGTTAGGCCAAATCTTTGTAACTAACCAAGGATGGAATACTCGAAAGGCTGAGAGGGGTGCTAGTACCTATGACATTGGAGTTTCTAGTGACTACAAAGTTGTTGATAATTCGATAGAAAAAGAACTTGAACATCTCAGAATGGCGATTGGGTTGGTTAATAATTTGCAATAATAAATTCTAAAAAAAGTGAAAGTAGTAGGGTTACAGGGGTCTACTTCTAGATCTTATGAGTCTAACATGGATAAGGAAGCTAAGTACCTGGATCAAGAATTAGCGGGTTTTTTAGCCAATGGGAAAGGGAACTGAGGTTGAAACTACTATGGTGATAGATACCAAGAAAGAAGCAGAGAGCAAGATGGTGATTGGAGGCATAAAGATAACTATAAAGAGAAGAGTGACAAATATGTTCCACCAGGCGGTCGTGACATCAAGTTGAGAATAAAATAAATGTTTTCAAAATTGGTGAAAGGTCAAGAGAGTCAGGGGAGCCTCTTTAAGGAGATTAAGGCAAATATATTAAGATTGAACTATAAAGTTGAGTCATGTGCCATTGCAATTAAACAACCAGAGCAGCAGTTTGGCCAATTGTTGACCACATTGAATTAGAGGCAACTTACACTCTTTCCAGCAATATAGTACCAAATCAAAAAAATGATAGACATTGTCACGCCATTACCACTCAGAGTAATAAAACTACCATAGATCCTCCATGCCTTGCAAAAGATCCAAGGAATAATGGTGATGAGATTGATATTGATGAGACACTTGTAGCAAAATATAAAAAATCAACAGGTGTTAAACATATTAGTTATAAGAAAAGGGAAGGAAAAGTCTGATGAGCCAGCGTTGAGGACTACTCTGAGACCTCCCCTACCTTTTTCTCAAAGGCTAAAAAAAAACAAGAAGAAGGTAAATATCAGAAGTTCCTATCAATGTTGAAAAAACTATATGTCAATATTGCCCTTGTTGAGGCATTGGAGAAAATACCTGGCTACATGAAGCTCATGAAAGATTTGGTCACTAGGAAGTAGATGGTGAGTTTTCAGCCCGCTAACAATGTGTTCCATTGTAGTGATGTTGCTTCTTGATCATTAGTAGAGAATAAGGACGACCCAAGAGCCTTTACTATCCCATGTTCTATTGGGGCCTTCAACTTTGCTCTGGCATTATCTGACTTGGGATCTAGCATCACTCTGATGCCGCTGGTGGTATATAAGTAGTTGGGATTGGGGGAACCCAAACCAACATCAATGAGATTGTTGATAAACGACTACACTATTAAGAGACTGGTTGGTATTCTTTATGATGTGTTGTTAAGGTGGCATCCTTCATATTTCTACCTGATTTTGTTCTTTTTGACTATAAGGTGGACTTCTAAGTCCCTATCATCTTAGGTAGAACCTTCTTACCTACAGGTAGACATTGTTTGATATGGAATTGGGTCAAATAAAGTTCAAACTCAATGATGAGCAAGTGATTTTCAATATGCTCCAGTCAATGAAGCAACCTGATATTATGTGGGTAGTGTCTGTGATAGACACTAGTGATGATGATTTTGATACAGTAACTGTCCCTGTTGAACAGAGACTTGGAGTAGAGGCCTTGACACTAGTAATCATGAACTTCAATAGTGATTGTATTTATGAATATGCTAAGATGGTTGGTGCATTTTATGGTAGAGGTTCTTACAGTTATGCTCCTAAGAAGCTTGATCTTGATATAAAAAATAGAATCACTTCCAGCCCAACCGTCTATTAAGGAGCTACCCATCTTGGCGTTAAAGGACCTCCCATCTCACTTGCGCTATGCATTCTTGGGGTAATAATACCTTTTCAGTGATTATTAAAATAGACTTAGTAGAGTTAGAGGTAGAGGCATTGATCTCAATTTTATAGAGATTCAAGAGAGCTATCGGATGGACGATTACAGATATTATTGGTATTCCACTGGGTATGTACTCTCAAAATATATCTTAAGTCAGACATTATTCCCAGGATTGAGCATCAATGGAGATTGAATCCTTCTATGTAGGAGGTTGTGAAGAAAGAAGTCATCAAATGGTTAGATACTGGTGTGGTTTACCCAATTACTGATAGCAAGTGGGTTATCCCGATTTAATATGTTCCTAAAAAAGGGTGGAATTTCAGTGATAACTAATGAGAAGAATGAACTTGTCTCCATGATATTGGTCACTGGTTGGAGAGTGTGGATGCATTATAGAAAGCTAAACACATGGACCCAAAAGGACCATTACCCTATGCCCTTTATGGATCAAATACTTATTAAACTTGCGGGCAGGGGTTGGTAATTTTTTTTGATAGTTATTTGGGTTGCAATCAGATTACTATTGCTCTCGAATACCAAGAAATGATAACCTTTACATGCCCCTATGGGACTTTTATGTTTAGGAGAATGCCATTCGGGTTGTGTAACTCCCCCCTTCCCTCCCCATCTTTCAGAGATGCTTAATATTGATATTATATGGCATGGTGAAAGACACCTTTGAGGTTTTCATGGATGATTTTTCTATATTTGAGGACTCGTTTGAGGAGTGCTTGGCCCTCTTGGCTAATGCTCTCCACAGATGTGAGGAGTACTTGGTATTGAATTGGTAAAAGTGCCAGTTCATGGTAAAAAAGGTATTATTCTCGAGTACAAAATCTCAAAATGAGGCATTGAGGTAGATAAAGTGAAAAATTAAAGTAATTAAGAAGCTACCATCTCTATCCTCAGTGAAGGGTATTCAGATTTTGTAGGCCATACTGGTTTTCTTAGGCATTTTATCAAGGACTTATCAAAGATTGAAAATCCTCTATGCAAGCTTCTTGAGAAAGAGGTAAAGTTTGATTTTGATTATGCATGTATAAAGGAATTTGAGTGCCCAAAGGAGCGTGTAACGCCCCGATTCTCGAGAACTAGAACGCCACACGGTGCTTATGATCACGAAGAACTACAAGCTAACCCTTTTTCTGATATCTGTACCTATTCACTGCATAATATAATATAATACATACGAAAACTGGCTAACAAACACTTGCCATAAGATTCAAACATCTAGAAATATACAATACCTTAAACCACACACTAATACATCAGTCTGAAAAGCCTCTACACTGCCTGAACTGTGGAGTTGAAGAGACATTTCCCCCAACTAAATCCGTCTACTAAAATTAAATACTGTAATAACAACATCCTCAGATGATGAGGACTCACTACTGCACCCACTGCTGCTATACAAGTGACTTCAAAGATGCTCTAAGTTTTACTCCCCTGTCTATAAGAGTATGTTTCTTGAACTATCGAGTCGCTCCGAGTCTTGAGTTGATGAGTTTGGTTGTCTATGATGAGTCATGAGAATTATGATGAATATTGATGATTTTATGATGATTTATGGGATTTTAATATTATGAGAAGTATGGATAGTGAAATTCAAGCCATGTGAGTTTTCATTTTCCATATGCATGTTTTATGAAATCAAAGATATTATTCAAATTATTGCGTGCACCCCCACATATTCAGTTGCTTATGAGAAGTCATGGTGAGTTATGTAACTACTTTCCATGGTTTCTGTGTGAGTTAGTGGTTGTGAACTGTGCATTCATATATGTGTACTCATTCGTTATTCTTATGATTATTCTGTTGATTAAATGTTCATGCATAAGCCCTTGCATTTATCCTTCCCTGCTTGCATACTCAATACATCTTAGTACTGAAGCATTCATGCTATGGTGTTCTTTTATTTTGGGGGCACCATAGGTTCAGAGGAGTGAAACTTGGAGCATCTTAGAAGTCACTTGTATAGCAGCAGTGAGTCCTCATCATCCGAGGATGTTGTTATTACAGTATTTGATTTTAGTAGATGGAGTTAGTTGGGGGAAATATCCCTACAACTCCACAGTTCAGGCAGTGTAGAGGCTTTTCAGACAGATGTATTAGTGTGTGGTTTAAGGTATTGTATATTTCTAGATGTTTGAACCTTATGGCAAGTGTTAGCCACTTTTCGCATGTATTTTATTATATTATGCAGTGAATAGGTACAAATATCAGAAAAAGGGTTAGCTTGTGGTCCTTCGGGATCATAAGCACCGTGTGGCATTCCAATTCTCAAGAATCAGGGCGTTACAGAGCGATTGGTGTCAACCCTTATGATTGTGTCCCCTGACTGGTCTTTACCATTTGAGATCATGTGTGCTATGAGCGGTGTGGCCTTGGGTCCTATCCTAGGCCAAATAAGAAAGAAGATCTTGCACCTAATTTACTATACTAGCGAGGCACTAAACCCTGCACAAAATAACTACACAATTACTGAGCAAGAGTTGCTTATAGTAGTTCTTGCCTTCAAAAAATTATGGTCCTATTTGATGGGTACTAAGGTCATAGTCCAAATAGATCATGCAGCTTTGAGATACCTAATAGCATATAAATATGTGAAATCAAGGTTGATTCATTGGGTACACTTGCCGCAAGAGTTTGATTTAAGGCAAAGGACAAAAAGGCATGGAAAACCAAGTTGCAGATCATTTGTCTAGACTTGAAGAAGAAGCAGTGTAGGAAAAAAGGGATGAGCTTGAAATAGATGATACTTTTCCAGATGAGTAGGTCTTGGCAGTATCTCAAGACCTAATCCCTTGGTTTGCTGATTTTGCCAATTACTTGGCTAGAGATCTTGTCCTAGAAGACTTGTCCGTCCAGCAATGCAACAGATTTATGCATGAGGTGATGAAGTTTTTTAGGATTAGCCTTACCTATTTAGGATTTGTGTGGATGGTGTGATTCATAGATATATCCCAAAGGTGGAAATAATGAGCATTCTTGAGGATTGTCATGCACAACCAGTTGAGGATCACCATGGAGAAACCCGCATAGCCCACAAAATCTTGCAATGTGGGTGTTAATGTCATACAATATACAAGGATGCTCATTATTTTGCTCTAGCCTATAACTAATGTCAACGTCAAGGCAATGTTTCACGATGCCATGAGCTCCCCATAACACCCATTCTAGAGTTGGAGTTGTTTGATGTATAGGGGATTGAGTTCATGGGTTTGTTTGTGAGGTCCTATAGTATGAATTATATTTTGGTGGTGGTGGACTACGTATCTAAATAGGTGGAAGCGGTTGCGTTCCCCAATAAAGAAGGAAGAAGTGTCACTGCCTTCTTGAAAAAACACATTCTTTCTTGGTTTGGCACTCCACGTACAATTATTAGCGATGGTGGGTCACACTTTTGCAACCAATTGTTGAAGGCCCATCTTAAAAATATGGTTTAAAACATAAAGTGGAAACACCTTGCCATCCTCAGACGAGTAGGCAGGTTGAGGTCTTCAATAGACAAATTTAGTCTATATTGGAGAAAACTGTGAATGCCAACAAGACTGATTGATCAAGCAAGTTGGATGATACATTGTGGACCTACCAAACATCTTACAAGACACCAATAAATTCCTCCCCAGATTAGCTTGTGTATGGAAAGGCATGCCACTTTCCAATTGAACTTGAGCACAGGACACTATAGGCATTAAAAAAACTAAATTTGGGTGGCATGATGTAGCTAAATTGAGGATGATCAAGGTGAATAAGTTGGATGAGTTTTGACTCTATTATTATTAGAGTTCTGCTTTGTATAAGGAAATGATGAAGCTGAATCATGATAAAAAAATTGAGAAAAGAGTGTTTGAGCTCGATGATCTGATCTTGTTGTACAATTCAAGATTTTGATTATTTCCTGGAAAGTTAAAGTCTAGGTGGTATAGACCATTCACCGTGGTGATGATATTCTCATATGGTGGTATATAGCTGAATCATGATGGTAAAGCTCCATTAAAGGTGAATGGACAAAGGGTGAAGCACTGCATGGGAAACACTGAGGAAGTAAAAATGATTGATGATTTGAGCCTTGGTGAAGTCTGAGTAACCAAGGCAACTGCGTCATGCTGCGATATTAAATAAAGTTCTCCATGGGAGGCAATCCATGGGTCTGGTTGGTAAAGTCTGAGTATCCAACCTACACACATCATGCCACTATGTTAATCAAGTACTGTGTGGGAGGCAACCTATGTTTTGTACTTATTTGATTAAGGGTAACTTGTGTGTTCAGTGTGCAAAGTTGGAGATTATAGAAAATGAATAGAAAATTTTTCTGGTGCCACACCATACGACCTAACTCATAAGTCATGATCATACTTCATGACTTGTCACTAGAGTTGTAGGATGTTGGAACTCAGACCACTCTTAGGTATTTGGTTTCTAGAGTCATCACAACTCTTAGAACAAGTCGTAATCATACTTTACAACTCATCATGTTGAGTCATGATGACTACAGACCCAGGTAAGTCTCTAGTTATTATAGGGGATTATACGACCCGTAGTCATAGGTAACTATTTGTTACGAAGACTCATTACCAGGCCCGACATCGCGAGCCTTAAAGGTCGACCCAGTCAGATATCCATTATTTAGAAAAGGAAAATTCATTAAGATTGGTCCATATTCTCAATTTTGAAATAGGTGACTCCATCCATTCCTAATAAACGACATCCATTGAACTAAAATCATCCCATTTTCACCCCCCACATACAAAATCCAACAATGACAAAAACTTTCATTGTTAAAATACTCAAGAACTAGGGCAAGATTATACAAGGCAGTTCTCTCAAGGAATCTAAAGCAAAAGTCAAGTAAGATGTGTATGTTCAATTGGTTATCTATTAAATTGGTAATTTAATTTATTGAAAGTTGAATTCCTTGAGTTAAATATATTCATAACGTGCTACCTAGCCTTGTTCTTGAGAAATTTGAATTATAACAATAAGAGTGGGCGTAAAAATCTAATTTCTGATATGTGTTATATGTGGAATGTTTAGGGAGTTGTTAATTTATGATTAAAATCATGTGGGTGCATTGGGTTTATGAGAATCAAAACCAAGTACTCTAAACACTCATGTTATAGTGGCTATGAGACTCTTAACAACTCGTAAGGTCACCGAACGAGTTGTTACATAACTTGTAACCACTAGTAACATGGTTGATTAGAAGAGTGTGAGTTTTGCTAATGTTATGAATCATCTCGCGAGTCGTAGTCACACTATATGACTCGTAGTGAGGAATCATAATAAATAGAAAGGGTTAAATATGAAGAGAATTGTTCTGGTCAGACAACAAGTCGTTGTCTAACATAACGATTCGTTAGGAGGACTCGTTACCAGACTACTGAACATTCCTTATGAATTGTCTTACCTTACGAGTCTCACCATAACTCATGACCAGAGGGTACAACTTGTACTCGATAGTCGTAAAGTGTCTTGACCCTGCCACATGAACACAAATCCTTTTATTTTCTTTCCTTTTCATAGGGCTTACTAATAGGAATGTTTAAACAGGTATCAATAGATTTGAAAAAAAATTTGACAAAGAATAAAACTCCAAAAAAGCCATCCCGCCCTTCACGCATCAACTCAGGAAAGAAGCCACTAACGACAAAGAGTTAACTAGATCAATAGAAGAGTATCCAATCGAAAGGGCGGTAGAGCCATGCAAGAGCTTACCCGTGGAGCCAAAGTAGCCTCAGAGGATATCACACCACCCAGGACCACACCTAGGAGAAAGGATCCTAGCATATCACCACCTCATTCACTACCCTAGTATGAGGAGGATGGTAAAGATAATGATAATATTAAAGATGATGATGAGGATGAGGATGAGGGTGAATCTAGCTTCGAGGAGGAGAATGAGGAGGAAAATACTAACAAAAATGATGTGTCTAAGTCTAAAAATGAGGGTGAAAGTAAGAAGAGTGACAACCCAGTTGAAATTCCTTCATCACAACCATCTTTCATTCTACTTTCTATCCAGCCTGCTCTGGTGCCCATAATTGAATGGTGAGGGTACTTTGGAATACATGCCCTATACAAATAAGATATTGCCATAAGACCTTCCATTGGAAAACCAAAAAGAGGCATCTATCTGGAGAGGAAGATGACCACCAAAGGCATGTCTGAGATGCCTACATTTGATGCACGATTTAGACTGTATAATTTTGAGTGGATGACCAGGGCTCCGGGATAGTATAATTTAGCTTTGGTCTGTGAGTTTTATGCTGCATACCAAATGAAGTTAAAGAGTTTATTTCCATAGGGGTGATTGTGGAAGGATGGTGACCTATCGACATATTTGGTAATTTGAGGTGTTCGGGTAAACAACTCAACTCAGACTATCTCCTGAGTTTTACATAGGACAGAGTTACTACCTCCGGTCAACACTGCTAAGTTTGACCATTGAGTAAATGAGATGCGTAAGGTGGAGGTGAAATATATTGGGTTGGAAAATAAGCTTTTTCATTTCTGATGGATGTTCGAGCTCATTATCGTAGATCGAGAAGAGGCTCCCTAGGTAGTTAGAGGTATTGGTGGCTCATCGTTGATCATAAAGGGAAGCCTAAACTTTCAGGAAAAGGCTTGGTGGACCCTAATACAACATATATTGAGTCCTACCTTAGGGGACAATCTATTGAGTCCAGACAAAGCAGCCCAGGTCATGGGCATTCTGGAAAATTATGAGATAGATACAACCAAATGGATAGTTAGAGAGATCAGAGATCAGGCGATGAGTACCAACATGGCCATGGACTTTCCTTGCTTGTTGGCACAAATTGACTTGGATGTGGGAATACAAGAACTTCCATATGTTAATTAGTTCATTAGGCCATGCAGCACTACAGACTTGGGTTTGATTAGTGATGTTGATAGCTCTATCTCCAAGGCAGCAAAGATAGGAGCCACTATAATTAGAGAGGCATATGAGTCCAGAGAGCAAGAGGGTGATACTATAGGGTTCACCGACATAGGTGACACCCCTATGGAAACTACCTAGTCTATGCCTCAGACCTCCACTGACACAACATGCACCTTCCAAACTTCGATTCCACAACTTACTGCAGTACCACACTCATTTGCTTCTAGACCAGCCCCTGCCAGTTATGTCTTAGTACCACAGTCATTCTTAGCTAAGGTGAAGTAAAGATTAGGTACGATGGATATGAAGGTGACACTAATGGAGGAAGGTGTGAAGCCTTGGGTAGATAGATAGATAAGAGAGAAGATGAGGATGATGCAAACCAAATTTGATAGATTTAAGCAGTGTATAAGTCAGAGGTTGGAGGGTATCCAGTCCCCGGATTTAGTAGGTGCACATGCCGAGCTGGCCGCACTCAAGAAGGCAGTTAAGGATTTATAGGATAAACTACTCCTATTAATACCTATTATAGAGGAAATATAGGATAAGGAGGAGGTACACAATATATGAGGTGTTAGAAACTCAACCCTTGCGACTGATGTTGATGGAGATGAGAAATGAAAGAATAAAAAGAAAGAAAGAAAAAAAAAGAAATACATGTTGAGGCTGTAAAAGCAGCCAGTATTCAGACTGAAAAGGACTAATAGCTGAGGGTCTGTAAGATGGTAGTGGGAGATGGTAGTTGTCGACCTGCTGATGTTGCTTATTTGAGCAGTAGTATATCTTTACCACCGGAGCCACCATTGAGCACACTGGATACAATCGGTGCCACTGCTGATGTGAGTGTCCCAACTCCACTAGGACTACTGATGCTGAAAGTGGGGCCCATATCGAGGCCACCCATGCTGACACTACATAAGTTGGCGCCTAGTATGCCTAGGTATGTCTTCACCCCTTGTTTTTATATTATAAATGCACTGAGGACAGTGCATATACTTTTAATTTGGGGATGGTGGTATACTGCTTTACCATCATGAGTTGTTGTGCTCATGTTTATTTTCTCGTCGGCTGTGATTTGAATGAAGAACCAACATGTCTAGTTTAAATGCGTGTTTTGTTTAGTGATATTTAATTAAAAAGAAAATTTATACCTAATGCAGTTGACATGTTTTGAGTGAATGTGCTGAAATTATTTTGAATTTGCTTGAAAAATGGTACCCCTTATAGAATTTGAGTATAACTGTGTGATATGTGTATGCGTGTGACTACTGTGAATCTAATAATAGTATTAGAATTAGGGACATAATAACTCTGGTGAACAATTGAATGAACTGGATAGAGAGTAACTAGCAATTTGACCCTGTACAATGTATGTGTAAGGTTACCTAGTTCCCTGTGTATATGGAATCCAGAACTTTCCTGATTGGTCTTGCCTAGGTCATAAGGTAGTCGGTTAGGAAAGGACCATAGGCCATTTTTCAAACCATTCAACTTTAGCCTAAAACAATCAACCAAATGTAATAAGTATCCCTTGATCCCAAATTGAGCCTTAATAGACATATCTTTTGTTTCGATTCACCTTCCAATTTTTAACTGCAATGAACCTGTTTTAGCCCTGGTCCTTCTTGGAAACTATGCACCTCAACTCAGGCAAATTACCTAAGTTGAGGGTGGCTATCATAGGGGTGCGTAGTCTGAAGTGTATGAATAAAATGTGTATATAAAAAAAGAAAGTAGGTTTGGGTGTGATGAAAAAAAATTAAATGGCAAAAAGAAAAAGAAAAGCAAAATAAAAGAAATATTTGTAAAAGAAGACAAAGAAAGAATAAAAGAAGCCACACCTAGCCTGATAAGTAGAAAAGGAATAAAAAGAGAGAAATAAGGTCAGATTAAAAGAAAAGTTGGTTGGATGAGTGGACACCAAAGTAATCTAGTACCAAGAATTCTCTGTCACTAAAAATTCCAAATATACCATACCAGAACCCAAGCCTATGTTACAAGCCAGATTAAGTCTTATAGTGATCCTAACTCGACCAAAAACTCAAGTTAAGAAAATAAAGGCAAGCCTATGGCACTCTGTGCACACTAGTTGGAACTTTTTTATGAGTGCGGGTGTCTCTTGACCCTCCCTATAAGAAATAATTGATCTAATTGAGCGATAGGGACTTCTTTGACTGTAAGGGTACATGCGTTGCATTGTTAGATTGCTTACCTATTCTGGTAGTGTAACTTGGATATGCCTAGTTGTGCATTGCTAATGTAATGCCATCACTTGATTCTTGTGTGTCAAATTACTGTACCTGATCAATATACACAGTTGAGTTTTTGAAAAAGTAAAAATAGGAGTGGGTAATATGTTCTGAACAAAAATTGCTAAGTCGACTGCCAAAGGTATCTTAGGATCTTCCCGATTAAAGCATCCTTTGTGTTTGTTTTATACGTTTTGGACTGAGGACATGAAAACATATATCCACAATACTCAATTTAGAGTTATCTCACCCTTCTAGGGCTTCTAGGTCCCAAAGATAAAGAGAAAATGGCCAAATCACAATTTGGGGGCCTATTTATAGCCCCTTAAGGCTTGGAGATGCCGAGATGGCCATCAAATGAACCATGACCACCATGGTGTGATCACTATGGGCCTTGCCATGATCGCCATGGCACCAGTACTACCAAATCAAAAATTGTTTTTGACCCTCGAAACTCATTCGGAGTCTAATTTTTGCAAATGAACTATGTAAACCCACTAAATTTGAAGTTTTGAACACGTTGGTGAATTGGGATTTTCCATACAAGGTCGTTTAGACTAAATATAGGTCCCACACCTATACTTTCTAATTTTCCAACTTTCCAATCAATAGGTCGAAATGAGCTCGGTCGCATTGGGACCTAAACCAAAGGTCTACCTAGCTAAAAACTGATATTCGAAAGATGCTGGCACAGTTAGAATTTGCCTACGAGATTGATTTCCTAAAGTTTTTGTCCAGTGACATTTGGAACTAACGAAGACTTTCAAATAGGGAATTGGTTCTAAAACCCAAACGAACTACCCGTTAATCGAACGATCAGTCCCAACAAATCATAAATGACTTAGGAAAGCTTGGAGAAGCTCATACAATGAAAATAAATGAAATTATGAAAAATGACCGAAAGAGTCACTACAATATCCACTACTAAAAAGACTTTCATCCCCTAAAGTCAACGGATAAAATCTCAAAGGCTCAAAAAGATGAGGTACTAGGACCATATGCTCAGAGCATGACTTCTCAGATAACCTCAACGAAGAGAAAATACTCCTAAAGGATTTTGCCACAGGTATCCTTTTTTCAACCAACACTCTTACTTTACTTCCAATTAGCAAAAATTTAATTTCAACCATTAACTATCCTCCAACTAAACTAAAAAGGCTGATGCACACAAATCTGAACTATAACACACTAATACCATCTTGATATCCACATAAATCAACAAAGGTTTATCCAAGCCAAAAACAAACCAAGACATGAATCATACCGCCAATTCTAAATCCAAATATAATCTTTATTTACCAATTTCGACCTGCTATCCTCTCTAAGTTAGGAGGAAAAATAACATGAGTCTCATCCGTGCAATCTCATCACAGAGAACTCGAAGAACCAAAATTGGCATACTGATAGTCCATATAATAAATATGAGAATAAGCCTATAAGGTGTTGTCTGGGCACACAAATGGAGATAGTCAAGGCATATAACTAATGACAATGCTATAACCAGTCTTGATGAAAATCAATCTCAAATCCAAAAGTTCAAGACATAATAACTCATCACTGGACTATCCGTTCTAGGATGTCCTATCAACCAAGGATGGAACCATATTAAATCCAACTCAAGTATACTACTCCAACAGAGTATATCATCCTAAATTTCCAAAGAAGACTGAAAACTTGTGATCAAAACTGAAAAAACCAATGCCAGGTCCATAGGTTAACATCTAAACATATATCAACTATAATTCAACTGATGTAGAGAAAACCGAATAAGCAATCACGGAGTAGGCTCAACCAGCCTATTAATGAAATTCTGACTGAGGAAAATTTAAACACGAAGCTAAATCTCTCGGTCTCAACTACCCAAACCAGACCTAGAGACGGGTAGACATTCATGCTCCAAATCAAATTTCAAACCATAAACTGAGCTTATAAGTCTATACCAATGCCAATTACTTCAATTGACTTTAACATTCTTATCTGACATATCTAGGATAAATCATACCACTCCACAATAGAGACGTCTGAAGAACCAAAATCATCATAGGGATAACCATCAACTAAAAACACAAACAACCAACTCTATATTAGCTGGAGGGTATAAAATATAACCACAGAATAAAAACCAAGACAAAGGATAAATCACCGATTAAAAATACAAATAACCCACTCCATATCCACTGGAAGGTATGACCTATTAAAATATACTCAAAAACTCCCCAAGGTTGCAAACCACACCAAAAAAGATAAATACTCTAGCAACTTAGAGAAATGCACTCAAGCTAGAAAATAACCAATCCAACACTCTATCTCAGGAAGAAATAGCCGTAAACTTATATCATCGAGGAGAAATACCACACCAAGCCTTATTAGGCCAAACAATCTCTAAAATGGGGATTTCCTGAATCTACCCAAGAAGGACAATCATTACTCGATCTAGCCAAGAATTACATCATTGAAGAAGAAATATGCCAATCTTAAAACCAAGGTCAAAGTCAAGACCACCACCAGAAAATTAATATCTCAAGATAAAGAATTTCCACATTGCCAAGTTAAGAAGCAATCACAGGAAAGGCCACCTACCTCTAACTCTCCAACTCCACTAGACAATACAACATCATAGTAAGAAAGGAGTATCCAACCTCCACACTAATAACATGGGGAAACCATCATAAGGAAATAACCCAACCAATATAAGAGAGGAATCTATGATATCCTAATCATCAATATAAAACCCATTATCGAGCGATAAAATAGCCACAAACAAAGAATGGATCCAAAACTGGTCAAGTTAAAAAATAGGCTATATAGATAAGGCTATTCAATATAAAAACCTTCACAACTCAAGAGGCAATTCTAAGAATCTCAAACTCAATGATGAATAATATAGATAAATTAACAACTTAAGAACCATACGGAACCACAGCAGGTTAACTTACATTTGATACCATAATATATTCTAGAATCAATCTAACACAGCTAACCAAAAGGAAAAACAATCAACCTTCCCACATTATGTGAAAGAAATCATCAAATCAGGCTATATCAACCTAAGACAATGAATAAAATTCATAAGGAATGAAATTCTGACCAATAACACTACTTTATACATGTAATACCCGTACTTTTCCTAGCTTGAAAATTTTTTCCAAGAATATTAGAAGCTTTCTTTGAAAGATGAATCCACTTTTGTACATATGATATTTTTAAGATTTTCACCTTTTTTGTTATGTGGAAAATTCAATAGGCATTCTATTGATGCCAAATTCTCCCAAATTCGACACCCGGGTGAAGAGCTAGAGCCTTTTTAGTGAGACAGTGTATCACCTGAGCCTTCAGCACGTCACGGAGATAGCTCAAATAATTGTCAATTTCCAGTGTTGCTCCACAATAGTGGCACGTCATGCCAAACTTTTAAGTCTTAGACAAGGTGGCAACGTGATAGCTCCGCATCGTGCCACCGTGCAATTTCCCATTTGTCACTTTCTAGTGACTTGGCGCGATAGTGGCGCATCGCGCTAAGGATGAAAATTGAGAAATTTTCTTTAAAATGAAATACGTGTTCTAGGGTTAAAAGGGTTAATTTTCTACCCTATATAAGCCTTATAACACGAGATTTGGCCATAATTCAGCAACTTATACTCAATTACTCTCAAAAACTCTCAAGAACAAGCCTTAGGGTTTTCATAGAAGGTTTAATTCCAAGGGAATTCACCATCAAATTTCAAGATTCTCTCCGTCGGTCTTTGTAGAATCACAAGCTAAGGTATGCGTAGTGTTCATTCATGGACTCCTTTCATCCATGAAGCCCAAGAATCTCTTTTCTAAGTTTAAGTTTATGGATTTCTTTATGAATTTTATCTTGGGTTTGTTTTGTTTATGTTGAGAATGATCAATTGAATTCAAATCCATGTTGGGTGATTAATCTTATGTGGAATTGATTTGTATAGATGTATATTCATGTGAACCTATGATTAAATCCTAGGATGATGAAATTAGATGTTGAATCATGATGTGTAATTGTTGTATAATGGTGTCTACATATATTATGCCTATCATGTGTTTGATTAAATGCCGATATGAAGGAACAATGCTCAACTAGTATGATATCATAAAATCCCCATGTATGTACAAGCTTAAGCATATCACATGTTTGATGAAGTGATTCAATATATGAATTATGAATTGTGTTGTTGGTCATGTGTTCAAGTAAGCCCTGCTATATCAGTTTCTTCTCATCGATTCCTGGGGGTACTTGTACCCGAACATTTAATTGTGTGCCAAGAGCCATGTATTGTTTTCACGATCTCCTCAATCAAGCTATGATCCATATAACTCAGTTAGTCATGTGACTCAGGAAATCTCAAAAATCTCAGTGATCTTAGTACTCAATAATCTCAGTAACCTCAGTATTCCCAGTCAATCTTAGTAACTTCAGTATTCTCAATTAGTCCTCAGAACTCAGTACATTCCGTCAGTCAATGACACTCAGTAAATTTAGTTTAGCTTCACTAAACAATACCACTAGTATCAGTTTAGTTTAGCTAATCAGTTCAGTTCAGTTAATCAATTCATCTTAGTTAATCGGTTTAGAGTCTTTCAGATGGGAGTAGGATTCAGCACCGAGCGAGCCTAGGGATGAAGACTCACCTGCTAGATAGGACTGAGATCCCTAAAAGAAATTCCTAAGTTCTAGAACTGCGTAGCCAGTGTAGGTATGAGATGTTACCCATTAGATAGGACTGACATACTCAGGGATCACCCATTAGCACATTTAAATGTATAGGACTGATCCTAGGGGTTACCCGCTAGATTAGGACTGAATCTATAGTTGTTGTCTTTACCAGTGGCTCGGTACTGACACCCTTCCAGCTGGGGTTATAGGTTGGACCCCAGTTAGCTTAGTATGGGGCATGTCGGTTAGAGAAATACATCCCACAGTTTCAGTTACAGAATCAGGACTGTCAGATACAGTCAATTCAGCTCAGTAGTATCGATTTAAGACTGTCAGATACAACCACTCCTTATCATTATAAATAGACTCTGGGATCACCCATTAGACATGAATGATCTCAACTATGGTCAAACAGTAACGGTATCATCAGATTTAGAGATCACCCGCCAGATAGGACTGATCTCAGATTTAGTTACTCAGATATAGTATGGAACTCAGCTAGTTCCATTAGATTTAGGACTGTCAGATACAGTTACTCATATTATTAATTATATCAGTTATCAGAACTCATGTTATCAATATTCAGCTTCAGGACTGTTAGACACAGTCAACCAGACCAGTTCTTTATAATCAGAACTATCAAAAATAGTTATTCATGCATCAGTAGCTTAGTATCAGTCCCTCAGATATCAGTAATTCTATATTATTAGTAAACTCAGTAGTCAGAACTTAGCATTCAGTTCTATCACGATGTCAGTTATAGTTATGTATGCATGTATGTATTCTTATGTTCATGTCAGTCAGTCAGTTAGTATTGTTTACGCATATTAACCTATTGCATTTTAGCCTACCTCGCTTGCATACCAGTACATTCAAAGTACTGACGTATTTATGCTATGGTGTCTTATACCATAGGTTTAGAAGCACGAGCTCCAGAGAACCAGTAGCATTCCAATTCAGCGATCAGAGTTAGCAGTGAGTCCTCATCCTTCGAGAACATGATGATCACATTACTATTTCAATTTTTAATTTATTACAGTAGTTGAAGTTATTTGGGGACATGTCCCATCAACTCCTTATTCAGACAATTTAGAGGCTTTCAAACTACAGTATATTCAGACAATTATCTCAGTAGTTTTGGTATTATTATACCATTTTTTTCAGTTGTGTATTACTATTGAATCTTATGGCCTTTCAGTTCATGTTTCCACATTTACAATATTATTACTATTATTCAGTGCTCAGTTTACAGATATCAGTCATGGGTTAGCTTGTGGTCCTTCGAAGTCATGAGCACCGTATAGCATTCCGGGTACCAGATTCAGGGCGTTACAATACAACTACCCTATAAGGATCAATTAAATCAAGTAATAATATCAACAATATCAATAACCTAAAGAAGTGATAGCAATAGTAACAATAATATCAACATCAATATAATGAATAAGCGGTACCAAAATGAACATCAATATCATGTACAAGGTCCATAATAAGGCCAATATGCCAAGGTAAATGGGAGTTGAACCCAAAAGCTACACCCATAGGGAGAAAATATCAATACAAATTTACTACATCCACTACTAAAAGAAATAAACCATGGAGTAGTCACATAGTCATGAATTTAATAACAAGGTACAAAATAAACAATATGAACTCATCAAGGACTATAATCCTCAATAGGTATGAAAACCTCAATACACATAATAAAAGATAAATACAGGAAATAAAAACAAACCTAACATGGTAAAATTCGCTATCACATGCTTAATAGGCATAAGGAGAATAAATCTAAACAGGTTTAAACTCAGATTGATCGACTAAATCATCAACTGAGGCGCCAATCGTACTATCTCTAACTGAAGATGCCACAACATCACGAGGTTGATTTGAATGAGCTGAAAGACCAGCAATCCCATATCAGGGACACTCTCTAGATCAGTAGCCGATCTCTCGGCAGTCATAGCAAAATCCTAAAGCACTAATCATAGTGAGAACACAAAATGAGACCAAATGTCTAGCCAACTGACATTAAGAGTAAATTCTTGTAGCATGTCCATTCTCCCCTCAATCATAGCCTCTCTCAAAAACTCTAGGTTGGAAGGTAACACGTGCTAACCCTGTCCGATCACTAACTCACATATGGAGCACTCTCTGAACCAATGTATTATCTCACCACAACTAAAATAAGCTCTCAGATGAAATACTAATAGCACCATACTGGTGGCATGGCTTCTTGATTCCACCTTCATAAGTCTTAAAAAATGCTCTCTTTATGGCCCTCGCATAAACTACAACCTAAGAAAAGAAAGACCCATTTTGCTATCATATGCCCCAACACTAAATAGAGTGGTAGTACTCCTTCTCTAACACATCAATGCACCAATGTCCTACTAAGAAGGATATAACATAAGAATAAGTTTGGCCCACTCGAGAAATCCAATCTTGTACTTAGAAATAAAATCCTGACGAACACCAATTGACCCAACTCTGGTTTGGAAATAGCTTGATAAATTAAATATCATCCATGGATGGAAATGATCTACAATATAACTCAGATCACCAATGCTGAACCTCTAGGTGATAAAGTAGTCATGAGCTTAACTAGAGCCTAAGCTGGCCCCAAATCCTGTTAGCTAACGTTGAAGACCTTCAATATCCATCTTTGATTCTCTAGTCTAACATTGTGTTAAAACTCTAGAAATATGCTTTGAATACTCATCCACATCTTCAGACCATCTTGCATTATTTATTAGGGACAAAATTAAGTCAAAGAATATGTTTGAGGCTCATAGAAATGTAGACACACAACAAGGAGTCAAGAAATAAATTTCCTAAGAATGTCACTGTAGCCTCCCGAAGATAGGTTACGGACGTCTTCATATCGATCCAATGGACTCTACTAATACTTAGCTCTTGTACCAATATACTGGTGAAACCTAGGCTCCGATACCAATTTGTTATGACCCAAATTCTCAAGTCATGATGGCACCTACCACAATCCACCAGTAGGCAACCCAATCCCCAAAGCCTAGAACGAATAGTAACGAACTAATCAATAATATATAAAAAGGATGCAAAATAAATGACATAAGAGAATCAAATACATAATGAAATTCCAAAACTTGGTGGCATCAGTACAAGAGCTTCTAATAATATAATAAAAGTTCAAAAGTGAAATATCAAAGGAATTATAGTGATACAAATTATCTCCAAATACAATATAGAGACTAGTCTAATACATAATAGGGAGGTAAGTAATACTCCAAATATTAGGAGCTCACTTTCATTCTTCAAACCTTGGCTTCTCTGTACGACATACACATCAATGGTGATAACCCTTACTATGATTTGCAGGCTACTAAAGTATAGTATAAGTACTAAATGAATGGTACTCAGTAGACAACTGCCAACTGAGCTCCAAAGATAAAGTAGATATATAGAACATATAAACAAATTAGAAATTACTCCCAAGAGTCCATAAATCATATAAGAAGCCAATGAGACAATAAGGAACCATTATCCTATTCATGTCCAAGAGTATAACATAATAAGACTAAGGAAGTACCAAGGATAAACTATCCTATTCTGACCATAGTCATGAATATCAACACCATACCGTATATCCTCAACCAATATATGAATAAAGGGCAAAAGAAGAATATATATAGTAATATACAAGGCCAAGACTTAAATATACAATATGAACAATTTAAGGAAAGGAAATACGGTAGTACCATAGCTATATATAGCTAGATATATATATATATACATATAGATATGAGGTCAAATCAAAGCATAACCTAAATCATCACACCCTTATTTTAAGATTGTTATATTTCTATCAGGATTTAGTACTATCATTCTCCGGGTTTCTAATCCATATGACTAGATATGAAATAGTCATGCATAATAATGCAATCGTAAGATAAAAGAGGAAAAAAACATATCTCAAATCTTGATACCAAATCAATGACTAATCTATCATAAATTGGTCATAATAATGATCATAACAATGATAGTAAAAATATTAATAATAGCGTTAATAACCAGCTATTTCAGACAACTAAATACTTATCCAATCCTATGCATACCCCCACCATCCCAGGCTAAAAAGGTTTAATTACCATACAACAACACAAGACATAGTCATCACCTATTTCTATGCATTTATCCCATATCAGTTGATAGACATGAGTGCATACTGGTGATAGGTGATCCACTTTCAAGGATGAATTCAAGGCACACAATCAATATAATCATCCTTCGGCCTTGTCGAATATTAATATCATTATAACATCCTTCATCCTTAATGGGTATCAATATTATCATAATATCATTCGGTCTTGCCAAGCACCATCTCATCATCATAATATCCTATGGGTTAAGGACCTAACTCAAAAACTCCTGAAGATCACATGACTAAGAATGAATGAATGACTCTCCTTCTTCGCCAATTTTTTGCTCCTCCTTCTAGCCCTTCTACTTAATATCTACCAAACCTTCTTCGCTAATTTTTTGCTTCTCCTTCTATCCCTTCTACTTGATGTCTACCAAATGTAGTCCTCACTGTGTACTGTAGTCATATGCTCATTTTTTTAAGTCTCCTCTTTTAATCCCTATATTTTTACTGTCGTTGTGGTGCTTACCTTGTACTTGTTTTTTTTATGCTTTTGTTCTAAATATTGTATGATGCTTTACTTTATGATTATTAAATATTTTAAGTCTTGATGCTTTCGTCTTCTCTCTTTTGCTAATTTTCTTTACTTATGTCAGTGTAGCCTCAATGATCATGAGTTAACATTTGTGCTTATATTTTATGTGCTTTACTATTTTATTTCATTGATGATATCAAAAGAGAAAAGATGAGGCATATATATATATATAATAATTCAGGTACCAGGTCCTTGTACATAAGGGAACATGATTATTTTTGGGGACCAGGTCCCTTGTGCTTACTTTTTTAGTAGGTACGTGTCTTAAGGGGAACTATCATAGGTAACTAATAGGGGGGAAAAGCTTGTGATTTTGTAATAAGATAAGTATGGATTTATTAAACACCCTGGGTTTGGGACCCTTAGAAAATTTTCTAGATTTCTGGGTTCTGGACAACATACAACTAGTGGGTACCCATCGTATAATGGGGTACGAGTGGTATGCCTTAGTCGTATACTAACCAGTGTTGGTTGGTGGGTTGAATTAGTTTCTGAAATAGGTATTACTTAGGTTGGTATGAGTCGTATGGTTGGATATGGGTCGTTTGGTATGGGTTTTTCCTTTACTTAATATAAGACTCAGTAAAATAACTTGGATCTAAGTATGTATGGCTCACCATGAGCCATAAGCTAGGGTACGAGTCTTACCATGGACTTGTATAGTTGATAGTGTTCAAACCTCTTGTGATTCTATTCTACCAGGGGTACGGGTTAAGAGTACTAGTCATATACTTGGGTACAACTTAATTTGGGTAAATCATATATTGGATAATGTTGGGTCCAAGGAGGAGGCCCAGGGTACGAGTGGTGGGTACTACTAGTATTGGAAGGTACGACCGGTATGGTATAGTCGTACCCTATGATGAAATTTTTATGCAGTTTAAGTGAGGGCAATCTGGATATTTCTCTACTTAACCTATTAAGGCGCCACAACTTCTAAACCACTTGGGAGGATATTTAACCTATTATTCTATAATTAAACACTTAGAAAACCCTCTTAAACACTCTATAATTATCTCTAAAACTTTTGGGTAAAGGAAGGCTAGGGTTTCACTAAGGTGATCAAATTGGGGCTTGTCTTGGTGATTTCTCTCCATTATTTTCTCAATTTAAGCCAAGATACTTCCCCCTCATTGTTAGTTCAAACTAAAGGCATGATTTATACAATGTTTTTATGGCATGATTATTGTATGATTTTGGGGTTTTCAAATATATGTTAGGTTTTAGTATTAAATGCTTGGTTATGGTTTTCCTTTATTTTAATTATATTCTTACATATTTAATGGTATTTTAGTTAATGGGTTGAATTGGAATTGTTATCTAGTAATTTGAATTGGTTTTGGAAAAACTATGCCCCAACATATATGATGAAATACCTATGATAATGCTTTTACTATATTATTGGACTTTTAGTGGAACTATTGCATGGTATGGTTTGGTAATAAAACCCTAAATGGTATAAATGGTTTAAATATTTTGGAATGATTAAATGGTAGGGTTTGGTGGTCATGGTTATGGTTAAATAAACTTCCTTGTGAGGTATAAGGGAATCCCTCTAGTAAAGATTTTAATGAACAACTTGTGAGGTACATGGGATTCTCCCAAGAAAACTTAATAATGGAACACTTAAGAGGTACATGAGAATCCTCCAAGTTAACTTGATAATTTAATCTATACGCACATGGAAATCCCTCTACATACAAAGGTTGGCTAAGGACATCGCTTGCAAGCTAGAATAATGGTTTGGTATGTTGGAAATAGTTTTAATTGGGAAATAATGGCAGGGTGTGATAGCAAATCGTGAAGGTGTGAGTCCAATGGACGGGCACTAGAAACTTATGTTTTCTAACCTAAGGGGTTGATCATAGCGACCATATATGATACTATGAGGAACATGGAAATCCTCTAAGTACACTGCACATATATATCATGAAGAGCGAAGGACTCTTATAGTATCTCTAATTTGTGCGGATACAATCATCAGGGCCTATTCATAGGGTTACACTGGATCCATATAGCCCATGAATGGTTCTAAGATGGTTACTCTACACATACCCAGGTTAATGATTTCAAATGTATGCTAAACCCGATTTTTTTTCTGGACATAGTTATATATATTATATGTATGGTTTATATGCATATGGTTGGTTTACTTGGTTTTATTGGATGGAATTATTTGATCCTTATCCTGAGTACTTGCCAGCGTTCACCCGCTGACCCATCCTCGAGCGGTTGTATCCCCACGCAATGCAGGGATCGATCATTCTGCTCCTCCTGCTTAGTGCTTGAATTAGGGATCAGCTACTAGATTAAAGTGGTGAGCTTCCATATTCTAGAAGGCCCCATTTCATGTTCATGGATGTTTTTACACACTTTAGTTTATTTATGGATATTGGTTTAGGCTATGGTTGGGGGCATGTCCCAATTAGATATTGGTTTTCTTTTGGTTAGAGGCTTTTGTGGAACTACTATAGATTGGTATGGGCGGGATCAGTATTGGTGTCAACCTTAGTATTGGCATTGGTATTGGGGCTGATACCGTTAGACTAAATTTCTCACTGTTCCATCCTTTTGTGTTATGTTATGGAACTTGGTTTGGTTATTGTTATGGTTTGGTTTGGTTATGGTTATTGGCTGGTATTAGATGGTTAGACTCGTTTGGGTGGTTACAGTCATAGAACTATCTCAGAGTCTTGGATTACTCAATAATGCTATCTTGTTATATATTCGAAATTTATCTGACTCAGGATAAGCGTAGGTTGGTTGGGTTGGGTATCAGGGGTGGTCTCCGGTCTTGGTTAGACTTGAGATGCCCATTTCAACAAGCCCCGGGTCAGGTCGTGTTACTTTGTTATCATTAAAAAAGGAGAAATTGTTAAGTCCTTAGTTTTGATGATTGACAAACCAACCTTTGGACTTGGTACATGCAAACCCAGGGACAACCTCCTAATTATAAAATTACAACTACTCAGGGACCATGTTCACCGAATCTATTCCTTATGTATCAAGTCAGCATTATAGTTGAAAAAAGTATTGGATGGTAGAAATTTAATGGCGAAGCTGCAACACCTTTTTTCTCTATCCATAAAAGAGTCCTAGGTTTTCTTGTCTCATATATATACAACATGTTACAACACAAAAACCTAAGCGTCCATATACAAAGAACATTAAATCTATCTTGAAGCTAATCTTTGAACCAAAGCCTCACTTACAATAGGAACCTTCTTAGTAGCTACTTTTGTCTTAAGCCCGTGTTGTATTTGAGTCTTTGTTTAGTGATTTGTAAATGCTACCTACTGCTCTAGTCCATAGTTGTAGGTTTCCACATTGTTTGTTCTTTTCTTGTGTGTTGACTTAGCTAGAGCTAGTTGACATTGAGGCTAGAGTTAGCCTATTATTGATTCAGTTAGAGTTAGCTGTTTTAGTGGGTGCAATAGAGTTAGTCTATATTTGAGTTTGCTTGAAGATAGAAAAGTGGTTGAAAATCTTATGAGATAGGTCTTGATTTTAATACCTTGAGCAAAGAGGTTTCTACATAAATATTGTACGTAAATTATTTGTTTTACGTTGCATTTTTTGTTTAATCTTGTTCATTACTGAATATGTTAGTTAGGGACCAAGTCCCTAAGTTGGTGGGCTTGTCGTGCAGTTATTTAGATAGATTTTATGGTAAAATTGCTGAAGAAATTATTAATGAAGTTGTCAATCTTCATCACCGTCTTACCACATATACCACGCGTGCAATTTTCTAGAACTCATTCATTTGTTCTACTAACATTTTTAGGATTATTTCATGAATTGTACATATTTTCTCCTCTAATTAAATTATGATAGTGTCGTTTTGCTCTTATTTTTTATTATAAGAGAAAATTATCATGCAAGATTAGATAATTCTTTATAGTTCCATTATTGATAATTCATGATATGTTGATGTTAGCATGCAAGAATAAATAATCCTGGTCTCCAACGACACTATCAACTGAATCTGTTAGTTAGGGACCGGATCAACATAGCTAGTGGTAGGAAAAGTTGTGAAGTATTCTATTAAAGCTAAAGAATAGAAAAATGATGGTGGGATCTATATGGCACTGCTGCCTCATGTAACGTCGAATATATTATTTATGTTGGTTGTGGATAAAGAGGAAATGAAATTGCGTAGATATGAAGTTTTTCATCCATTTATGTAGTCTTCTTGTCTTCTTGAGTCACAAAATGATACTCTCTTATCATAATAAAATATTAGTTGAAGAATTTAGAGGCAACGAACGGCGTGTTAGATTGTTAAATATATTGTAACTTTGACTTTTAATTGAAGTGCCTAAAAATCTGTCAGTTATAGCTAATCTTAATTTTATGATGGAGAAAAGAATCTTTTATTCGAAAGAAAACATGAATTTAATATTAAATACAATTTCAAATAGCTTATAATATAGTATGTCTATTTAGACAAGGGCATTATGGAAATATGATTTGTTCCTCTAAGGAGCCATGAATCATCTCAGTGGCCTATGAAGTAAATACAAACTTTAAAAGTGTATATGCAATGCTCATCTATAACACTATGTTCTTAAATACTAAATAGAAATTGTGTGTATATGCGTTGGTGTGGTACAGTAGTTGTTGTGATTTCTATGAGTATTTAAAAATTTAAACGTAAATCTGTTTGTATGATCGCTTTTTAATCCAAGAAGAACAGCATCTTTTAGTTGTGCATTAAAGAATTGATCTTATTTTAAATCGCTCAAAGAATTTATTCGTCTTTCTTCAAAAGCAATACGAGATCTTGATGGTGAACGACATGTTGTTTCACACTTTTTAGCATAATCCAAATGCAAAACACTTGAGTTTACCTACACTATTTTGTTTTATACACAATTGTTGTGTAAATATTGCGGCCCTACATGAAGTTAATGTTTTTTCACTAGGTGAATTATTTTTATTGGGAGAAATTGATTATAATTACCAGAAAATAGTTTAAACCTACATTTATATTGTTGAGAAAAAGGATAAAGCTTTTGAAAACGAGCATTGAAGTGAATTTTCTATGTGCATATGCTTTCGTATCTTCATGTCCAATTCTCTATCAACTTCAACCTGCACTTTCTAAGGGAAATTTTTTCGAAAGTTCTATTCTTTATAAAAACATTTAAGAAAATGGATAGATCTTAGCTATGCCTCTTTGATTTGGATAAGTAAAATTTCAGAGACCATTAGAGATTTGAAGTTAGCATACTATGTATTCATAGATCTTGCAAAGTTATTGTCTTAAAATACACAGTAAAATATTAGTATTATGTCATTGCATTTTTGAAAATTTTTTTCCTGGTGAGTATACTTTTATTCTCTTATATCCTCACTGTTTTCCTTCTTAAATTGCTAAAATATTATATGCTCTATATTTGCTGATATTCCCTTCCCCTTTATGTTAGATGCTAGCTTCTTCTTTTTTTGCGGATTGATTAGTTCCTATCATGATATCACCTTCCAAACATTTGATTTTACTAAAACTTGATACTGTTATATAAAAAAAAAATTACAAGTAGATATGTGTTAATTATAAGAAATGTTAGAAATGTTAATTTAATTGTTAATTATGTTATCTTGTAAACTATGTTGTTATTTATTTGTTAAATATGAGAAGACCATTTAAAAATATACAAGCTTTTTGTGAAATTAAAAGAATTTTAACTAGTTACTACTCAGAATATAAGAAGTTAAATAAAACAAAAGGAAACCCCCATAGATTAGCTTACTTAATTACCTTAATAACTAGCAATGAGACAAAATTAATAATTCATTTAAAATCTAAAAAAATGAGATATATACCACCTAATTATGATAAAATCAGATTTCGGTATCCACCAAAATATTATAAATATTTTACAGATGAATAACATAACAAAATCCTAAAAATATGAAGAACTAAAACAAATAATATCTGAAAAACGAAAAGAATTAAAAATAAGAAAAGAAAGACTACAATATAACATGATTGTTGGAGTATGCCAAAAATCAATAAAAGCACAAAAGGAAGAAATATCATATTTAGAATCACAAAAAGATAGTCTAGAATACATATATCAACATGATCTATACACTATCAAGTAGATAAAATGAACAAAGAAGAATTTATAATATATGAAAAAACATATGAAAGCCATGAAGGAGTATAAATAAGAATAGTATTTTCTAATTTAGGGAGAAGATATAACAAAATAGGTGACCATTTATATTTAATGTTAGAAAAAGAAGAATTAAAATTAAAAGATAAATTAACAGCTATGGTAAGAATAGCAAAAGAAAAATAAGAAATAGATAGAAAAATATAAATAGATAAAATAAAACAACAGACTACAGAAGAAAAACAAAAAATAGAAGAAACTAAAAATAATAGGATTGCTGAATTAGAAAAATAACTACAAATGATAAAAGAATTGCATGAAAAAAGACAGAAAGAAAAAGAAGAAAAGGATAAAGAACAAAAATTATTAATTGAGATAAATCAATTTAAAGAAAAATTAGAAAATAATGAAATAGAAATAAATACAATAGATGCTGAAGAAACAAATAATTATGATTCAGAAAATAGTAAAACATATAAAGAAATCTTAACAAATATAGAAAAGTTAAATATTAATGAAAAACAAGAAGTAATTAATAAAGAAAACTTAGAAAATAGAAACACAGAAATAAACACTCTTGATAAAAAAGACGATGAAAAAAATAATACCTAGTACATCAGAAATAAGAAAACCTACATATTACTATAAAAATAAGTTTAAAAAATATAACCTAAGGGATGAATATAACAAATGGACACCAAAACAAATAATTAATAAGAAATTATAACTTCTTAGACTTAGACTGTGTAATAGATGTAGTTAAAACGATACAATTATGGATAGGATATATAACAAAAAAATTATTAGACAATGGTATAAATGCAATAGATACACCAGAATATATAGAAAAAACACTAATAGGAACAGAAAAATTATGGTTTTTAAATTTAACTGAAGATAGTAAAAAGGTATTAAGGAATGATAAAAAAACAGAAGGAACAACAGTACTAAACTAACACCCTATAGACATATTGAAAAAATATGAAATGACTATAAAAGATGAATTTAGTAGTATGATGATAGAAGAAGAAGAAGAAGAACAAAACAAAGAAAAATATACAAATAGGAATTTAATGTTAAAACTAGCAATATATAATATGTGTTATATAGATGAATATACGTGTACATTTAAAGAATGCTACTATAAGGGAACATATAATAAAGAAGAAAGTAAAGAAGTGAGAAGATTATATTTTAGTAAATTACCTGAACCATTTAGTTTTAAAATAATAAGAGTTGGGATGAAGCAAACATAGTAGATACTCTAGGAGCAAAAATAAAATTTCTACAACAATGGTATAGAAATTTATGTGAAAAATACAGAGAAGAAATGAAAATGAAAAAAAAACATTAATAAGAAATTTAGCATGTTGCAAGGATAAAATAACACCTCAATTTGGATGTGAAGAAAGATATTATAAGAAAAGAAAAAGACATAAGAAATATAAAAAATACAAAAAATTAAAATATAAGTATAAGAAACCAAGAAAAAGATATTATATAAAATATTATAAATATAAAAGTCCATATAGGAGAAAGAAATCTATAAAAGAATGTACTTGTTATAATTGTGGCAAACTTGGACATTTAGCTAGATTTTGTACAATGCCTAAAGACCCAGAAAAGAAACAAATATCAGAAATAAAGATAGAAAATGAAGAATATATGCAAATAGATTATATAGATTACGAATTAGAAAGTGAAGATAGTATATACGAAATTTCGAAAAATGAAACAGATAATGAAATAGATAGTGAATTAGATGAATCAAATGACTGAAGAAGATATAAAAATAATAACACAGGAAGAATATTTAAATGAACAAGGAACAGATCAGAAAATAATATTTGATAATAACATATTTGACGAGATAAAAGAAAAAGAATTAGATTTAAGTGTAGAAAAAATATTTAAAACACCAATAATGAAAAACATATTTAGCAGACGAACAGAAGAATGCTACGTAGTAAGCCAAAAAGAAAATGTAATAGAATGTAGATATGCAAAAGATAGAGCTAGTATACCACTAGTAACAAAAAGAATAATTAATAAAGAAATAAACGATATAAAAAGTAAAGACCCAATAAAATACGTACACCTTGGTGGAACAGAGATATTAATAAAAACATTTTTTAGAGAAGGAATAGATACACCAATAGAATTATATTTAGCAGATGATAAAATTATAAAACCTATAGAAAAAAGTATAATAATTACCATAAGAGGAAGTTTAATATATTACAAATTTAAATTCACAATAAGTGCGAATTATTCAGCGGCAATAACAAATAAAAACATAGATAAATCATTAGTATTACATTAGAAAGTATTAGGAATAGAACTAACCCTAGGAAGTAAAATATTTATAACAAGATGTAAAAACCTACATGTATTAACAATAAAACATAAAATAATAGAAAAAAATAAAATTAATAAAATACAAATAGAAAGTCCTTTTGAACAATTTGTAAAAATAATTGATAACAATGATTATAGTTACAAAGACATGGATATAGAAGAAGATTTAGAAATAATAAATGATACAATAAGTACAACAAAAAAAATAGTTTTTGAAAAATCAAAATCATCAGGATCATCGAAAAGAACAAATTATGAAATAACTTCAACAGTTAATTTAACTCAATATTATATAACGGGAACAATAAATGAAAAAATATTTAATACTTCTAAATACAGGACAAGAAGAAAATTATATAGCAAAATATCTAGTAAAAAATGAAGAAATAAAATCTAATAGTAATATATGCCCTGATCAACCAAAAAGTTTAATAAATAATAAAGATACAACAGAAAAGGAAATAATAATAGGAGTTAGAAAAATAAAAATATAATTTAAAATAAAGAAAGATATGCAAAAAGCAGACATAATATTAGGAATAAAATGGTTAGAACAAGTAAAACCTTACAATATAGAACATACACAAATAACCATAACCTATAATAGAGAAAAATTAATAATAAAACGAGCTTTGACATGATATGAAAATATATGTACTTATGAAAATAATAGTAGAAGGATATTATAATAGATATTATACACCAATGATAGATACAGGAGCATAAGCCAACTTATGTAGATATAATTATTTACCAGAAGACAAATGGGATAAGATAAAAACACCAATAGTAGTAAAAGGATTTAATAATGAAGGAAGTTTAATTACCTATAAAGCTAGAAATGTAAAAATACAAGTATGAGCTAAGATATTAACAATAGAAGAGATCTATAATTATGAACTAACATCAAAAGATATGCTTTTAGGAATGTCATTTTTAGATAAACTACACCCATATATAATAATTAAAACACACTGGTGGTTTACAACACCATGTAAACAAAAGGTAAGAGCAAAAAGAGTTATTAATAAAATAAGAAAGAAAACTAATTGGATAAAAGGAAGTGAAAAAATCACTCAAAAATTAGTAAATATAAAAAATACTGAATACACAATAGAACTAGTTATATTTTTAATAAAAAAAGAAGAAATAACTATATTTTCAATAGATAAGATAGAAGTGATAAAGAAAAACTAAAGACAACTATATAGGGAAGATCCATTAAAAAGATAGGAAAAACATAAGACTATTGTAAATTTAATCTAATAGATAAAAATAGTAGAATAACCCAAAAACCATTAACATATAACTTTGATGATTTAAAAGAATTTAAAATGCATATAGATGAATTATAGAAAAACAATACGTACAAAAAAGCAATAGTAAACACCATAGTCCAGTATTTATAGTAAATAAACATAGTGAACAAAAAAGAGGAAAAAGTAGAATGATTATTGATTATAGAAACCTAAATGCAAAAACTATGACATATAATTATCCAATGCCAAATAAGATATTAAAAATAAGACAAACACAAGGATATAATTATTTTAGTAAGTTCGATTGTAAATCAGGATTTTACCATTTAAAGCTAGAAGAAGAATCTAAAAAATTAACTGCATTTACAGTACCACAAGGATTTTATGAATATAATGTGTTACCATTTGGATATTAAAATGCACCAGGTAGATATCAAGACTTTATGGATAGTTATTTTAAACAACTACCTAATTGATAGTAAACATAGATTATATACTATTATATACAAAAACTAAAGAGGAACATTTAAAATTACTAGAACAATTTGCAGGTATAATAGAAAATTCAGGAATAAGTTTAAGTGAAAATAAAGCCGAAATTATGAAAAATCAGATAAAGTTTTTAGGAATACAAATAGATAAAAGTGGAACAAAAATGCAACAACATATAGTGCAAAAAATAATAAATTCGAAAGAAGAATTAGATACAAAAAAGAAATTACAATCATTTTTAGGATTAGTAAACCAAGTAAGAGAATATATACTAAAATTAGCAGATAACCTAAAGCCATTATAGAAAAAATTTAAAAAGGATGTAGAATATAATTACAACGAAGAAGATAAAAAACAAGTTCAGAAAATAAAAATAATTTGTAAGAAATTTCCAAAATTACAATTTCCAAATGAAAATAAAATTTTTACATATATAGTAGAAGCAGACGCAAGTGAATATAATTATGGAGAAGTACTTAAATATAGATATGAAGAAGAAAAATTAGAACATCATTGTAGATACTACTCAGGAATGTTTAATGAAACAGAAATAAAATGAGAGATAAATAAAAAAGAATTATGCTTATTATATAAATATTTATCAACATTTAAGCCATATATTGTATATAACAAGTTTATTGTACGAACAGATAATACACAGGTATGTTGGTGGTTAACAAAGAAAATGCAAAATTTAGTTACAACAAAGGAAATTCGGAGACTAGTATTAAACATATTAAATTTTACATTTACAATTGAAGTAATCAAAGCTAACAAGAATGTTATTGCAGATTACATATCAAGACAAAGCTACACAGAATGAAATAATAATGATGATGCTTTAGAAAAGATACTTAAAACCCTAACTACACTTTCAGTTAAAGTAGACGGTATGGGTAGTGATATAGAAAAGCTAAAGACTAATGAAGTTAAACTGAAGTCTGAAGCTATGACTCAGATAACTAAACAGTATGCAGAGCTATGTTTATCGGAAGACAATAAAATTCCAGAGCGAAAAGGAGACGTTGGGACACTCCATAAAACTCATAACGTTCATCAATCTACAATTGCAAGTACAAGCAAAGGAGTTAGTGGACAAAGATATCAGAACATGAACATAAATAAGATATTTGAAAAACCATTTATACCAAAACACAAAAAGACCCCTTGTTTATACCCCCACAAAATACCATATTTCGAGAAAGTTTAAACCAAGATTGAAAAGCCTATAGCCATATAACTCGAGCATACATAGAAAATATTCACAAAATACAGACTTATTTAAACCTTAACCCCAGAGCTACAAATATCCAAGAACCAAACACAAACTATATAACCCAAAAACTACAAGGTTACAACAAGTTAATTGCACTACCGAAAATCAACCCAAGATTAGTTAAAACTTGTTTCAATTATGGATTATTAAATACCGTATATACCCAAGAAGGAGATGAACTAACAGCTATACCAGAATTATATAGAGCATTCGCCACCTATAAGAAAATAATCAAAGGAAATCTATTTTTTATGATTTTTTATACCGCACCAGCAGAGATATTATATAACTAAATTAAACCAGTTATACAAGTTGTAATTAACCAGAGATATGATTATACCGGAAGATATTTTTCAATAGCCAGAGATACCTAAAGTTGAGATACCTAATTTTTATGCAAATAAACAAATTAATGGAATATCTTCAATTGTTTAAGAATTAGCAAATAACTACCTAAATGGGAACGCAATATGGAGTTATTATTCAAGAGATCATCAAATAATTTATTCAAATTCAAGGGAGCTACGATCGTCAGATATGGAAGAAGCTAGACAATGAATTTTGACACTATTCAATCCAGAAAAACAACCAACTGCAAGAGCAATTAAGAAGAGATTTATTTCAGAAAAATTATTAACAAGATATTGCAAAATGATAGGACATAAATATCCATACCACCTATGCTCCAAATGCAATGGAGAAAATAACGTGACTCCAGAAGTCTAGCTAGAATACAAGAAAAAATCAACCAAGAATGTAAGAATGCCAGCTAGGAGATGAACGACAAAAGATATAAAACAACACTGACCGATGAAAAATAATAAAAGAAAGAAGACAAAGCATTGAAATATGACAATGACATATGGAGTAAAAAGAAAACTTTGTGGAATATGAAATACATAAATTATGTAAACATTTAATAGCATTTACTATTTCTAGACTAGCCTTTTTGACTTTTCTTGTATCATTTATTAGTTTTTTGGCACTTGCCATTATTTGCTTTTTACTTTTTTGATAAATGTAAAGATAGGACCATTATTAGTCTTTTACTTTTTTGACAGATGTAAAGTTAGGAATAGTTTTTTCCATCTTTTAGGATTATAAATATGTAAGCCATACGACAATCTAAAGGCAAGACTTTCATGTGATGAAAGCAAGCCTTCTCTCTTGTATACAACTTTTGAATATTTAATAAAAACAGATATATTTCTAAGGAAAAGCTATGGATGAACAAAGCACAGATTCATCAAATCTATCAGAACATGTATTTTCATTTATAATTATGAATAGCTAAATTCATAAATTCTGACAATCTTGATATAATAAAATAAGCTCATGTTAGTTACTTTATAGTAGAATTATTCGAAGAATAGCATTTTAAGAAGTTTATTAGCAAAGTGGAAAAGTAGAAAAATTTTCAAGAACTATGCCATCCTAAAGGTGAAACCGGTGAGGCAAAGAAGTCGTGATAGGGGAGTAACCAGAGTAGAGGCGCTGTTTAGGGAAAAAGTATCCAGATTACCATGCAAATAGTGACCGAAGAACATGTTATTTAAGAATAATCTAGTTTATAGTGACCTAAGATGATCATATTTTGTTATGTATATAGTTGAAAGGAATATTTTGAAATAGCATCTTATGAAAAAGAATGACTACCTACTTATTCGATATAATGATAATAAATTTAAGATACTTGTTTTGTATGTACTTTAGGATACAGAAATAGTAGATATAAAAAAGATCTTATGGAAAAAAATATTTGATAGATATATTATGACTAGAATAAATTACATACCACACCTACCTACCTACTCTTACATATACCTACATGCCAAACCTACGCATCAACCATGATAAACTACGAATATTGGAAAACGGATATGAAAAATATACAATTAATGGAAAAACTAATGAAAACAAATTTAGAAGAATATATGAGAACTAAAAATATAAAATACATAGAATACCTTAATGAAAATATAGAAGAATATTATGAAAAAATATTTAATCAAGCCTAAATGACAGATAATCTTAAAATACTTGTTTTATATATACTTAGAGATATAGAAATCATAGACGTAAAGAAAATAATATGGGAAAAGATATGGAATTTTAAGGATGAAGATGAAGAGTTGTTAAGTTCTATAGAAAACCCACACTTATATAATGAAAGCTACTGCTCATATTTAGATAGTTATTATTCAGATGGATATTATACAGATTAAAAATGTTAGAATATATAAGAAGAATTAGAGAAAAAGAAAGTTGGCTATACGAAGAAATTAATTATAGAAACCAGCTTAAAAGAGGAAGAAGACAATTAAAAGAAAGATTTATTTAGATAGATAAAACTTTGGAACAACTAGAATAAAGATAGTTTAGATTATGATTAAGATATAGAATTATTCATAGAAGAAAAAGATAGGATAATTAACGAAATAAATAACCTAGAATTTAATATCAGATATAGTACAATTAGAATAAATTATTCAAAGAAATTTGCAGTATTACAATGACTATAGGATACAATGATAAACTACAAATACTTAGAATATTGGAAACAAGATATGGAGCAAATAAGATTAATAGAAACACTTATGAAAAAGAATCTACTTGACTACATAAAAACTAGAAATATGGAACATATAGTATACCATAAAAATAATATAGAAGAATTAATAAGGTTAAAACAAATAACTAAGGAATGCTATGACATAACATTTTAATTAACATGATAGAACTAGTAAGTACTAGTTATCTACTAGTTAACCACACAAATAACCCAAGTTATCCGCACCCCCTACAATTGGTATTAGAGGTATGTTATTTTTTTTAAAAAAAGGTACAAGTAGATATGTGTTAATTATGAGAAATGTTAGAAATGTTAATTTAATTGTTAATTAAGTTATCTTGTTAACTATGTTGTTATTTATTTGGTAAATATGAGAAGACCATTTAAAAATACACAAGCTTTTTGAGAAATTAAAAAAATTTTAACTAGTTACTACTCAAAATATAAGAAGTTAAATAAAAAAAAAGAAAACCCCCATAGATTAGCTTACTTAATTACCTTAATATCTAGCAATGGGGCAAAATTAATAATCCATTTAAAATCTAGAAGAATGAGATACATACCACCTAATTATGATAAAATCAGATTTCGGTATCCATCAAAATATTATAAATATTGCACACATGAATAACATAACAAAATCCCAAAAATATAAAGAACTAAAATAAATAATATCTGAAAAATGAAAAGAATTAAAAATAAGAAAAGAAAGACTACAATATAACATGATTGTTGGAGTATGCCAAAAATCAATAAAAGCACAAAAGGAAGAAATATTATATTTAGAATCACAAATAGATAATCTAGAATACATATACCAACATGATCTATACATTATCAAGTAGATAAAATGAACAAAGAAGAATTTATAATAGATTAAAAAACATATGAAAATTACGAAGAATTAAAAATAAGAATACTATTTTCTAATTTAGGAAGAAGAAATAAGAAAATAGGTGAACATTTATATTTAATGTTAGAGAAAGAAGAATTAAAATAAGAATATAAATTAACAACTATGGTAAGAATAACAAAATAAAATAAAGAAATAGATAGGAAAAATAATAGATAAAATAAAAAATAGACTACAGAAGAAATACGAAAAATAGACTACAGAAGAAATACGAAAAATAGAAGAAACTAAAAATAATAGGATTGCTGAATAGAAAAAGAACTACAAATGCTAAAAGAGCTGTATGAAAAAAGACAGAAAGAAAAAGATGAAAAGGATAAAAAAATAAAATTTATTAATTGAGATAAATCAATTTAAAGAAAAATTAGAAAATAATGAAATAGAAATAAATACAATAGATGCTGAAGAAACAGATATTTATGATTCGGAAGATAGTGAAACCTATACAGAAAACTTAACAAATATAGAAAAATTAGAAATTAATGAAAAATAAGAAGTAATTAATAAAGAAAACTTAGAAAATAGAAACACAGAAATAAACACTTGATAAAAAAGACGATGAAAAAATAATACGTAGTACATCAGAAATAAGAAAACCTACATATTACTATAAAAATAAGTTTAAAAAATATAACCTAAGGGATGAATAAAACAAATGGATACCAAAACAAATAACTAATAAGAAATTATAACTTCTTAGACTTAGACTGTGTAATAGATATAGATAAAATGATACAATTATGGATAGGATATATAACAAAATAATTATTAGATAATGGTATAAATGCAATAGATAAAAAAGAATATGTAGAAAAAACACTAATAGGAACAACAAAATTATGATTTTTAAATTTAACTAAAGATAGTAAAAAGGTATTAAGGAATGATGAAAAAACAGAAGGAACAATAGTAACTAAACTAACACCTATAGACATATTGAAAAAATATGAAATGGATATAAGAGATGAATTTAGCAGTATAGCAACAGAAGAAGAAGAACAAAACAAAGAAAAATATACAAATAGGAATTTAATGTTAAAACTAGCAATATGTAATATGTGCTATAAAGATGACTATACGTATCCATTGAAAGAATACTACTATAAGGGAACATATAATAAAGAAGAAAGTAAAGAAGTGAGAAGATTATATTTTAGTAAATTATCTGAACCATTTAGTTTTAAAATAATAAAGAGCTGGGATGAAGCAAACATAGTAGATGCTCTAGGAGCAAGAATAAAATTTCTACAACAATGGTATAGAAATTTATGTGAAAAATACAGAGAAGAAATGACAATGAAAAAAACATTAATAAGAAATTTAGCATGTTGCAAGGATAAAATAGCACCTCAATTTGGATGTGAAGAAAGATATTATAAGAAAAGAAAAAGACATAAGAAATATAAAAAATACAAAAAATCAAAATATAAGTATAAGAAACCAAGAAAAAGATATTATGTAAAAAATTATAACTATAAAAGACCATATATGAGAAAGAAATCTATAAAAGAATGTACTTGTTATAATTGTGGCAAACGAGGACATTTAGCTAAAGATTGTACAATGCCTAAAGACCCAAAAAAAGAAACAAATATCAGAAATAAAGATAGAAAATACAGAATGTATGCAATTAGATTATATAAATTATGAATTAGAAAGTGAAGAGAGTATATATGAAATTTCAGAAAATGAAACAGATAATGAAATAGATAGTGAATTAGATAAATCAAATGACTGAAGAAGATATAAAAATAATAACAAAGGAAGAATATTTAAATGAAGAAGGAACATATCAGAAAATAATATTTGATAATAATATATTTGACGAGATAAAAGAAAAAGAATTTGATTTAAGTGTAGAAAAAATATTTTAAATACCAACAATAAAAAATATATTTAGTAGAAGAAAAGAAGAATACTATGTAGTAAGCCAAAAGGAACATGTAATAGACTGTAGATATGCAAAAGGTAGAGCTAGTATACTACTAGTAACAAAAAGAATAATTAATAAAGGAATAAACGATATAAAAAGTAAAGACCCAATAAAATACGTATACCTTGGAGGAACAAAAATATTAATTAAAGCATGTTTTAGAGAAGGAATAGATACACCAATAGAATTATATTTAGCGGATGATAGAATTATAAAACCTATAGAAAAAAGTATAATAACTGCCATAAGAGGAAATTTAATATAACAAAAATTTAAATTCATAATAAGTGCGAATTATTCAGTGGCAATAATAGATAAAAACATAGATAAATCATTAGTATTATATTGAAAAATATCAGGAATAGAACTAACCCCAAAAAATAAAATATTTACAGCAAGATGTAAAAATATATATGTATTAACAACAAAATATAATATAACGAGAAAAAATAAAATTAATAAAATAAAAACAGAAAGTTCTTTTGAGCAATTTGTAAAAACAATTGGTAACAATGATTATATTACAAAGACATGGATATAGAAGAAGATTTAGAAATACTAAATGATAGAATAAGTACGGCAAAAAGAATAGCTTTTGAAAAACCAGAATCATCAGGATCATCGAAAAGAACAAATTATGAAATAACTTCAATAGTTAATTTAACTTAATATTATATAACGAGAACAATAAATGAAAAAGAATATTTAATACTTCTAAATACAGGACAAGAAGAAAATTATATAGCAAAATATCTAGTAAAAAATGAAGAATTAAAATCTAATAGTAATATATGCCCAGATCTACTAAGAAGTTTAATAACTACTAAAGATACAACAGAAAAGGAAATAATAATAGGAGTTAGAAAAATAAAAATAGAATTTGAAACAAAGGAAGATATGCAAAACGCAGACATAATATTAGGAATAAAATGGTTAGAACAAGTAAAACCTAACAATGTAGAACATACACAAATAACCATAACCTATAATAGAGAAAAATTATTAATAAAAAGAGCTTTGACATGATATGAAAATATGTACTTATGAAAATAATAGTAGAAGGATATATAATAGATATTATACACCAATGATATATATAGAAGCAGAAGTCAACTTATGTAGATATAATTGTTTACCAGAAGACAAATGAGATAAGCTAAAAACACCAATAATAGTAAAAAGATTTAATAATGAAGGAAGCTTAATTATCTATAAAGCTAGAAATATAAAAATACAAGTATGGGATAAGACATAACAATAGAAGAGATCTATAATTAAGAACTTACATCAAAAGATATGCTTTTAGTAATGCTATTTTTAGATAAACTATACCCACATATAATAACTAAGACACACTGGTGGTTTACAACAACATATAAACAAAAGGTAAGAGCAAAAAGAGTTATTAATAAAATAAGAAAGAAAACTGACTGGATAAAAGGAAGTGAAAAAATCACACAAAAATTAGAAAATATAAAAAATACTGAAGACACAATAGAACTAGTTATATTTTCAATAAATAAAGAATAAATAAATATATTTTCAATAGATAAGGTAGAAATGATAAAGAAAAAATTAAGACAACTATACAGTGAAGATCCATTAAAAGGACGGAAAAAACATAAAACTATTTTAAAAATTGAGCTGATAGATAAAAATAGTATAATAACCCAAAACCATTAACATATAACTTTAATGATTTAAGGGAATTTAAAATACGTATAGATGAATTATTAGAAAAATAATACATACAAAAAAGTAATAGTAAGCACAATAGTCCAACATTTATAATAAATAAACATAGTGAACAAAAAAGAGGAAAAAATAGAATGGATATTGATTATAGAAACCTATGGTTATTGATTATAGAAATCTAAATGCAAAAACTATGACATATAATTATCCAATACCAAATAAGATATTAAAAATAAGATAGATACAAGGATATAATTATTTTAGTAAGTTAGATTGTAAATCAGGATTTTAGCATTTAAAGCTAGAAGAAGAATCTAAAAAATTAACTACATTTACAGTACCACAGAGATTTTATGAATGGAATGTGTTACCATTTGGATATAAAAATGCACCAGCTAGATATCAAGACTTTATGGATATTTATTTTAAACAACTACCTAATTGTATAGTATACATAGATGATATACTATTATATACAAAAACTAAAAAAAATATTTAAAATTACTAGAATAATTTGCAGGTATAATAGAAAATTCAGGAATAAGTTTAAGTGAAAAGAAAGCCGAAATTATGAAAAATTAGATAGAGTTTTTAGGAATACAAATAGATAAAAGTGGAGTAAAAATGCAACAACATATAGTACAAAAAATAATAAATTCAAAAGAAGAATTCGATACAAAAAAGAAATTACAATCATTTTTAGGATTAGTAAACCAAGTAAGAGAATATATACCAAAATTAGCAGAAAACCTAAAGCCATTACAGAAAAAATTTAAAAAGGATGTAGAATATAATTACAACGAAGAAGATAAAAAACAAGTTCAGAAAATAAAAATACTTTGTAAGAAATTACCAAAATTACAATTTCTAGATGAAAATAAAATTTTTACATATATAGTAGAAGCAGATACAAGTGAATATAATTATGGAGGAGTACTTAAATATAGATATGAAGAAGAAAAATTAGAACATCATTGTAGATACTACTCATGAACGTTTAATGAAACAGAAATAAAATGAGAGATAAATAGAAAAGAATTATGCTCATTATATAAATGTTTATTAGCATTTGAGCCATATATTGTATATAACAAGTTTATTGTACGAACAGATAATACAGAGGTACGTTGGTGGTTAACAAAGAAAATGCAAAATTTAGTTACAACAAAGGAAATTTGGAGACTAGTATTAAACATATTAAATTTTACATTTACAATTGAAGTTATCAAAACTAACAAGAATGTTATTGCAGATTACATATCAAGACAAAGCTACACAGACTGATATAATAGAAGATGGTGTTTTAGAAAAGATACTTAAAACCCTAACTACACTTTCAGTGAAAGTGGACAGTATGGGTAATGAAATAGAAAAGCTAAAGACTAATGAAGTTAAACTAATGAAGTTAAATTGACGTCTGCAGCTATGACTCAGATAACTCAGCAGTGTACAAATCTATACCGATCGGAGGACAATAAAATTCCAGAGCTAAAAGGAGACGTTGGGACACTCCATAAAACCCATAACGTTCATCAATCTGTAATTGCAGGTACAAACAAAGGAGTTAGTGGACAAAGATATCAGAACATGAACATTAATAAGATATTTGAAAAACCATTTATACCAAAAACACAAAAAGACCCCTTGTTCATACCCCCACAAACTACCACATATCGAGAAAGTTTAAACTAAGACAGAAAAGCCTATAACCATACAACTCGATCATACATAGAAAATATCCACAAAATACAGACTTATCTAAACCTGAACCCCAGAGCTACAAATATCCAAGAACCAAACACAAACTATATAACCCAAAAATTATAAGGTTACAACACGTTAATCGCACTACCGTAAACCATCCCAAGCTTAGTTAAAACTTGTTTTAGTTATGGATTATTAAATATCGTATATACCCAAGAAGGAGATGAACTAACATCTATACCAGAATTATATAGAGCATTCACCACCTATAAGAAAATAACCAAAGGAAATCTATTTTTTATAAAGTTTTATACCGCACGAGCAGAGATATTATATGACAAAATTAAACCAGTTATACAAGTTGTAAATATAGGATTAACCAGAGATATGATTATATCGGAAGGTATTGTTCAATAGCCAGAGATACCTAAAGTTGAGATACCTGATTTTTATGCAAATAAATGAATTATTGGAATATCTTCAATTGTTTAAGAATTAGCAAATAACTACCTAAATAGGAACCCAATATGGAGTTATTATTCAAGAGATCATCAAATGATTTTTTCAAATTCAAGGGAGCTATGACATTCAGATATGGAAGAAGCTAGACAATGGATTTTGACACTACTCAATCCAGAAAAACAACCTCCTGCAAGAGCAATTAAGAAGGGATTTATTTAAGAAGAATTATTAACAAGATATTGCAAAATAATAGGACACAAATATCCAGACCACCTATGCTCCAAATGTAATGGAGAAAATAACGTGATTCCAGAAGTCTAGCTAGAATAAAAGAAAAAATCAACCAAGACGATAAGAACGCCAGCTCGGAGATGAACGATAAAAGATATAAAGTAGCACTGACCGATGAAGAAATAATAAAAGAAAGAAGAAAAAGCATTGAAATATGAAAATGACATATGGAGAAAAAAGATAACTTTGTGTAATATGAAATACGTAAATTATGTAAACATTTAATAGCATTTACTATTTCTAGGCTAGCTTTTTTGACTTTTCTTGTATCATTTATTATTTTTTGGGCACTTGCCATTATTTGCTTTTTACCTTTTTGACAAATGTAATGATAGGACCTTTATTAGTCTTTTACTTTTTTGATAGATATAAAGTTAGGAATATTGTTTTCCATATTTTAGGATTATAAATCTGTAAGTCATACGTCAATTTAAAGGCAAGACTTTCATGTGTTAAAAGCAAGTCTTCTCTCTTGTACACAACTTTTAAATATTTAATAAAATCAGATATATTTGTAAGGAAAAGCTATGGATGAACAAAACACAAATTTATCAAATCTACCAGAACAGGTATTTTCATTTATAATTATGAATAGCTAAATTCATAAATTCCTGAAAATCATGATATAATAAAATAAGCTCATGTTAGTTACTTTATAGTAGAATTATTTGAAGAATAGCATGTTAAGAAGTTTATTAGCAAAGTGGAAAAGGAGAAAAATTTTCAAGAACTATGCCATCCTAAAGGTGAAACCGGTGAGACAAAGAAGCCGTGATAGGGGAGTAACCAGAGTAGAGGCGCTGTTTAGGGAAAAAGTATCCAGATTACCATGCAAATAGTGACCGAAGAACATGTTATTTAAGAATAATCTAGTATATAGTGATCTAAGATAATCATATTTTGTTATGTATATGGTTGAAAGGAATATTTTGAAATAGCATCATATGAAAAAGAATGACTACCTACTTATCCAATGAAATGATAGATAAATTTAAGATACTTGTTTTGTATGTACTTAAGGATATAGAAATAGTACATATAAGAAAGATCATATGGGAAAAATATTTGATAGATATATTATGACTAGAATAAATTACATACCACACCTACCTACCTACTCCTACATATACCTACATGCCAAACCTACGTATCAACCATGATAAACTAACAATATTGGAAAGTGGATATGAAAATACACAATTAGTGGAAAAACTAATGAAAACAAATTTAGAAGAATATATGAGAACTAAAAATATAAAATACATAGAATACCTTAATGAAAATATAGAAGAATGTTATGAAAAAACATTTAATCAAGCCTGGATGACAGATAATCTTAAAATACTTGTTTTATATATACTTAGAGATATAGAAATCATAGACGTAGAGAAAATAATATGGGAAAAGATATAGAATTTTGAGGATGAAGATGAAGAGTTTTTAAGTTCTATAGAAAACCTACACTTATATAATGAAAGCTACTGCTCATATTTAGATAGTTATTATTCAGATGGATATTATACAGATTAAAAATGTTAGAATATATAAGAAGAATTAGAGAAAAACAAAGTTGTCTATACAAAGAAATTAATTATAGAAACCAACTTAGAAGAGGAAGAAAATAATTAAAAGAAAGATTAATTTGGATAGATAAAACTTTGGAACAACTAGAATTAAAAGATAGTTTAGATTATGATTTAGACATAGAATTATTCATAGAAGAAAAAGACAGGATAATTAACGAAATATATAACTGATGTTAGGCGTATTTATACGTCTAAGCACCATCACTTACCCATGTTTTAGCTAAGTTTTGAGGATAAAATACATAATTCTTGAACTTTGTCTATTTTTAGTTAAGTGAGTTGACCTGTGTGATTAGCATGCTTTTCAGGTACTAATGAGGAAAATTACGACACATTGGGGACCTGTGGATAGCAAAGGAAACTTCACATAAAAGGAAAGCAACTTTTGGACTGAATGTGATATATGTGAACTTTTTCCCAGCAAAACTCAATATTTTTAAATAGTTAAGGATGCAGTAGCAATTTATTAGAGAAAGATGTTATTAAAAGCCTTATGGCTGAATTTTTAGGGATTATTCAACATTCTGTATTATTTTGAAAACAAGAGAAAGCGGCCTAGCTTGAGGAGAAAGAGAGAAACGTTTCTCTCTCTTATTTTCGCTATTCATCTTCTCCACCAAGATCGTTCTAAGTTTTGGTATGATGAATATTTCTATTGTGATTTCCATTTTAATCATGAGTAGCTAAGTTTATTTGTTAGGGTTATGGAAACCTTGTAGTATACTCTCTATTGCTATGGGTTTTTGAATTTATGATGTGTTAATCCACTTATATCATTACTCTCTTCGTTATGATTGAATTCTCATGGTTGCAAACATAGGGAATGTGCCATTATAGCAATAACTTGTTCGATAGAAAAGTTACTATTTGGAAAAGAGAGTAGTGACAAGAAAATAGGGTTTTCAACCTCTATTTTACACGTTAATGCTTTAGCAGGATTAACTACTAGGAGAGTTCATATGATTGGTTGTACACTTTGGATTCGAGAGAACTAAGGTGAATAAATTTTGATAGTTGAGAAACACTTGGATTTAGAATTAGAATACATCTCTCAATAAGTGCATGGATGTATGAATCCTTATTACTCATAGTTAATAAAGAAGTAAAAGCTACAAGGTGGACATGACATAACCCTTACTTGTCATTCTCTGTGATCAAATATTAATACGCATATTGCTTCATTGTTATATTGCAACTATCATTTCAAATTTAAACCAAAACCCCCCATTCAGGAACTTCTAACCAACAGTCTAGTAACAACTACAATACTTAGTAACACAGTATTCCCTGGGGGATTCGACACCCAACCTGGTTAGGTTCTATATTTGACAGTGATCGCTTACTCTCTCGTAAGAGAGGTGTAACTAGAATTTAATATCAGATGTAGTACAATTAGAATAATTTATTACAAAGAAATTTGCAGTATTACAACCACTATAGGATAAACTGATAAACTACGAATACTTAGAATATTGGAGACGAGATATGGAGCAAATAAGATTAATAGAAACACTTATGAAAAAGAATCTACTTGACTACATAAAAACTAGAAATATAGAACATATAGTATACCTTAAAAATAATATAGAAGAATTAATAAGGTTAAAACAAATAACTAAGGAATGCTATGACATAGCATTTCAATTAACATGATAGAACTAGTAAGTACTAGTTATCTACTAGTTATTCACGCAAATTACCCAAGTTATCCGCACCCCCTACAATTGGTATCAAAAAAAAGTATTAGCTTAATAACGAACGCTCTAATAATTTGTTTTCGTACATTATTTTAAATATTTTTATCACAATCCAATCCATCGTGAGTGGCACCCGCACTAGTCATTTAGTGGGAGAACCAACTATCTCAAAATAAGATCCATGATCAACACTTAAAGGAAATAAATAGTACTAACATCGATAAAATATCAAGTCTAAAGAAACAAAATATTAGTACAACTTAAAGGTGAAACAATGAACTTAACCAAAACCATCTCTAGGATCCAAAAGTAATCCACACCAAAACTGCTAAAGATTATCAATAAGGGGATGCAATCCTAAAACTAAAATGAAGCATAAGTCCAGAAATAAAGACTGTCATTCAAGAAGGACTTATGATATCCCGAAACATGCTACTCACCCTTGAATTCAAAGTCCAACGCTAGAATCACAAGTGAGGTTATGCATGAGCCGCTGAAATATGCGTTGCATTCACAGAAGTAAGAATAGGTGCAGTATCAGCACACAAAAAAATAATAGTATACTGGTCCTCATTCGGCCAACCTAGTATGGGAATATGAGTACTTGACTAAAACATAGTATAACAAGTTAATACATGCTCAAACAACCTACACCTAGCACCAGAAGTATCAAATAGGCAATTTAGAGTTACTAGCAATAAGTCAATACACTTACAACCAAGTCAAGTTCAGTCAAGCCAAGTCAAACATGTCAAGTAAACTTAAGAAAATTTTAAGCATATATAATTATATTCCCCGGTTAACTCATGGAATTGTCAAACTCACAAAAATATCATATATACATACTACGCGTATCATAACCATGCACTAGTCATGACCAATAAGCGATAAATTTTGTCCATGTATCTAAATCCTAGATAGAAGTGTCTTCTAATCTTATCTCACCAACAAGTTGTGAGAACGTCCCAAATATCGTGACATTCCATAATAATCAATAAGGTAGGGTAAAGGCATACAACAAGGTAAAAATCATTTAAATTGACCCTACAAAGAACATGAACTAACAAGCCACACTACCAAGTAGATACGTAAACATGTAATACAAATTGAACAAAACTAAAATACCATCACCCAACCTTAAATAAAGATTGCACAACTCCTCTGAGCCGGAGCTTTGCCCTTCTATACAATTTTTGCTTGATTTTGATCTAGAGAAATACCTACAAATGTATAATTAATGAAATGACCCACTGCAATGGGAATTATAACTCACACCAAACCCCTAAGGCCATGTTCATGATCATTCCCTCCCTGTTCTATGGCTTTTCTCCTATTATTCACCTAAAACTATTAATTTCATGGATGAACTAGCGAGTTAACTCAATAAAAAGGATAGATTAACCATTAATAATTAAAACCCATTAGCTTTATACATAATTTATGCTTTTGGACCAGAAAAATGACTAAATTCATCCCTAAACACTTTTGAACTTCATAAATTAGTAATGCTAAGGTTAAATAATCAATTACTAGTTAACAGAGATGAAGTCCTTACCTTTAAAAAGCCACATAGTGATAATCTGATGAAAATCACCCAAAATTTCATCCCCGTTCCCAAAGACGTGTTTTAGAAAAATAGATTATTTTGCAAAATTTGAAAAGAAATATATGAATTTTATCCCTATAGCGATAGTGACATTGCTATAGCAGTCATTGATAGAGTTGACCATTGAAATAGAAGAATTTTTTCCACTAAAGAGGCATCGAGTGGACAGAAAGACTAGAGTCACCAAAAAATCTCATTTTTTACGACACACCTACCTTCGAGATATTTCAAAGAATGCTCTTTATGCTAAGATCAATTTTAGAAGTTTTACTCACCCTAATTAATTTCATAAATTCCTGCGAGTTTGTCATTATCTTGTCTATCTAGAAATCAAATCAAACACCATCAAACTTGCCCAACTCATTTTTGAATTTCTCTAGACGACACCTCACTTAAATTATTTTTGAAATTAGCCTAGACTGAAATTTATAACTTCAAACAAGGAAGCATTTTTAACATAAAATTTTTAATAAAATATTTATACATTGTGATGAAAATAGTCATTATAATAGATATAAATTTACATATCATTTGCCCCCAATAATTAAATGCAAAAAATTGGCTAAAATAAGAAAAAGAGAGAGAATGCATGTATCCTCAAACAATTGAGGGTACTTGTCCCGTATGTCCTTCTCAGTTGCCTAAGTGGCTTCGTCAATTGGAAATTGCTTCCATTGAACATTAACTGAATGAATTTTCCTTGTTCTCAATGTCCTAACATCTCGATCTAGAATCACTATTCGTTCCTGATATGCCATGAACTTACAACACTTAAAACAAGGAATATTTATAAGTATAAAGAAATATTTGTATAGATTTGATGTGTTTTCTAGTTTTACCTTATAGATTTAGAGAAGAAAAACTACAAAAAAATAGACAAAAAAAATTAGACGAGCCTTACCACATTCATGGGATTTAACCATGGTCACGCCTACACTTTCATACCTTAAATCAAAGATGCTACAAAGAGGTCTCTCAGATGGATGGAAAAATGATCATAAGTTGATAGCACAATCGTACTATGATGATGTCCAAGAAACACCTCCTTTTAGATGATTATATAGTCGCTGTCAAGATATAGCAACCCAACTAAGGTTGGGGTCGAATCTCAAAGGAACACATAGTTTAATAGATCTCAGTGGTTACACTCTATGGGAAAAATAAAAAAGTAAAAAAGAGGGATTTATTTGTAGTAGTCTCGAACATAGAACATATTAACTTGGTTGAAAATCAGTCATAAGTGAACACTAGAATTGTGTGTTCCCTTGGCATCTCAACTACATAGGTTTCTCGTGCGTTGTTGATCCAACCCAATACCTTGCATGTAGCACCGATAAGTTATGTACCTCCTACAGTCTTTTGGACGAGTAGGAGGATCTTTACCTATTGAGTCTCACGATCTCACATTACAAAGCTTAATCCTAGTCTCAGTTAATTATCACCTTTTGAGTCTCAAGTTATTAGATAAAGGCTAATAATCATTCAGATACATCATTGTGCTATAACGGATTGACTATTAGCTCACCAAATTATTATTGTCTTTATATTTTCCTAGTTACTACCCCTTTATTAGAGCAAGTAATAATATCTAGGCGGGATTCTAATGTGTGAACCCAATAAGAAATCAATCATATTGAAGATAAAGTAATACATGCCAGGGGTATGGGTTTCCCGTTAACAATTGCACTTTTTCTACTTCATCAATATGCCAAGGTTTCCATAACCCTAGCTATGGGTTTTAGCCGCTCATGATTGTGAAGAGTTTAATAACATTCATGCTGGAAAGCAAAGATAAAATCACAATGATAAGGTGAAAGAAACCCACAACTATAGATTTAATAATCAAGCAAAGTCAATAAAATGAAATCCTAAGATCAAAGATAGATCTTGAAATCAAAATATATTTACAAGTGTTAAAAGTGGCTAACCTCTACTAAAAAGTACATAAAGAGTATTTATAGTATAAGAGAAAATACTAAAAACTAAGCCTGGACAAAATAAGAGAAATCAAGGTCGGTGGCCACCCGCTCCCTGTACCTGCGGTTTGGTCCTGGCCGCAGGTTGCACTTGTGGTCTGCCCTAGGCATAGGTACCAATCGTAGGTAACAGATGGGAAAATTCCTGCATGCCAGCTCTTGGGATTTTGGACTTTTTAGTACCCGCTTTGTCTATCTACAGTATGTAGGTCAACATGTGGTTTGTAGGTTGACTTAGTAGGTGCCGAGAGTCTATTTTTCAGCTCTACTTTGAATCTCGAACATGCATTGACCACGATTAAGACAAAAAACATCCCAATCATTCATAATTACTCCAAAAGAGGCCAAAAACAACTTTTTTCATCATTTTTACGAACTTATCATTCAAATCATGGTTTCCTACAAAACATACCCAAAACAGATCATATCTAATAAAAAGACCTCAGAAACTTGCATATTTTCCTCATTTTAAGCGTCGAAAGTGCTATATTTCTATAGCACATTAACACCCTTAACTTAGAATGTTTGCATGTCCTATGACAACAAAACTAAAAAAATGCTTAACTAAGAGAATCTAAGATATTCAAGGTAGTCAGTCATCACCTTTAGTTCAAATCACAACATCCCCTTCTATATCTCTTTTCTAAACCAATTGTGTATGAATACGAGCACAATAATATGACATAATGGTATCAAGGTATGACAATTATATTAGCAATAAACAACCACTCATATGTATAAATTACACTACCCGATACAAACAGATAGCTAGAAACATGACTCAAGTGCCCTCACATGAAGAATGTCTAACTTACTTATATGAAATCATGCAAGTTAATACAAGGGAGATCAAGAGACACTCACACTCAACAAAGAAGTGTCGGTCAATGCATTTCAAGTACCATGGTTTTTCCCTTATTTTACTTACCTTAGCATTCCAATAGTTAAGTCAGGATCACTATAGGACTTTACTCGGCTTGTAATGTAGGATTGGGGGCTAGTATGATTGTAACACCCCATATTTTTGGGCTAGACTTTGAAGCATTGTTCCTATATGTGTTAGCTATAATCCTATGAATTTATTTTGAATACATATGTCATGATCCTTATTTTAGTGTGTGGAGTGCTTTAAAGGTAAAAATGTTCATAAGAATTACTATGAACAAAGTTGAGCTAAGAGCCTTTGATTCGTCCAAAGTTTGATATTTGATTCTACAAGGGTCTACTTTGAATGTGTATAACTTTTGATATACATAGGATTTTTTTAGCTTAAGACCCATCAAATAGTATATAATTGAGTTATCTTTCTAACTATACAAATTTCACCTTAATATGATACTTGAGATAAAGGTTATGGCATTTTTTGTGAGAGGTAGTAAGGGTATGCAATTTGGATACGGTGCATCAGTCTCTCAATGTGATATATGATGTGATGCGTTTCTCTCTCTATGCGATATCTGACATGACACAGAGCTTATTTCCCCTCTGTTTCAGATCCTCAAGGTCAAGGGTCACTTTGGTCCTATCCCTTAACTCCAAACGTCCAAAGGATGATTTATAGCCTCCAAAAGGGTTTATTTACCCATTTTCTTCAAATTAACTCTCACAAAAACCCTTTCCTTTTCCCTTATGAACAATGCTCAAGGTTTTCTCGCAAGAACATAATGATTTCAATTACAAGATTCCATCAAGAAATCTAAGAGTTCAAGCTTCCAAGTTCAATAATTCTTCAAGAAATATCAATAATAGAGTTTCTTTCATAAGTTCATCATTCAAGTTCCAAGATTCAAGCTTTCTTCATAATTCAAGAAATTAATGTATGTGGGGTAATGAACAAGGGTATCCTCTCATCCTTGTGCCCAAATTGCGTAATTTTAAGATTTAAGTTACTTGATTTGAATTAGGGTTCATACCCAAGTTTCTATATCCTTGAAGTATGTGATTATCATGAGATTTAAAGCTTTGAATATGTCAAGAATTGTTTATGTTTGTGTTTTAACTTATAAGATTTATATTACACATGAGATTGCACTATTTTGACTTATGGTTAAAGTATTTCAAGATTATTATTGAGGTGAAGTGTTGATATGAATCTCCATGATTTAAAGCATGAATTTTAAGCCCTAAGTTTAAGTATTGAAATTTCAAGAAGATTATGTTCTTAAGTTTATACCAAGATTTAAAAAAAGAAATGATCTCTTGATCCAAAGCTAATCTTGAGTTTGAATTAAATCAAAGATAAGAATAACTAGTTTTCATTCTATAAACTCTTATTCTATTTTAAGATGGATTTCCTAAAGTATGAGCATATAATTTATAAGGGAGTAGTATTTAGCACCGAGTTGGGTATGAGTCCAAGGTCATATTCCCCAGAACTATAAGCCAACGTAGTTTAAGCTTATTCCCAATATGAATAAAGTTAAAGATAGTGATCACTTAAGTTAAGATTCTATTCTGATGGAAAAGGTATAACACCTCTCTCCAATGTGGGTAAGATATTAGACTCCATAATAGCTTACATGGTTTATGTCGGTTAGAAGAACCTCCGAAAAGATAAAACAAAAAAAGTAAAACTTTTGGAAACTAAGTGTTATGGCTCACAAAGTATATCCTTCTGCTTCATTTCTCATATTGATGATTTACAAACTTTGCTTTATTTAGCCCAAGACGAGTCATCTACACTTAGCATGCATTGGTTTGAAAGTATATGTATATATTGAGTTATTGTTTTACTTATGCATTCACCCTCACATACTCAGTATATTCCAGAAGTACTGATCCACATAGATGTCTATGTGCTTCATTGTCTCATAATGTAGGTACCAATCATAGCCTACACATCATAATATAATAGTTTTTAGCTTTCAATTAATAGGTGAAGAGTTCTTTTGATTCAAGGACTCGATTCAACTATAGTGTCACCATCATTATTTTATTTAGTTATATTAATTAGAGATAGCTGGGGGTCATATCCCAGCTACCTATATTCAATATTAGTAGAGATTTCATAGACAGTCAGTAGAGTTGATGTATTTGATTTTGGTTTTATTTTGTATAACTAGAGTTGTGATCATTTTACACATTTTTGTATTGAACCTAATTAGCAAAAACTTCTCTTCCACTTATTTCTTTCATATTTATATAATATATTCAGTTGCTCATGAGTTATACAAGTATCATGGGTTAGATTAGGATCACTTGTCGTTCTAAGCACCGTGTTACGCTAAGGGTAGTCTCGAGTTATGAAAAACTTAGTATTAGAGAACAGAGTTCAAGTGTCTTAGGGTGTCTATGAAGCCGTGTCTAGTAGTGTCTTGCAGAATGGTACAAAGACGTCGATACTTTTCTTTGAGAGGCTATAGGGATTTAAGAAATGTCTCCTTTCTTTTATGCTCTAGATCATGCAGTAAAGTTATTCATTTAGAAACTTCTGTCGATTTAGGTGTTACTCCTTAAGTCTCAAGATAGGACTTCTTGAGATAACATTAGTACTAGATTCCAATTTCTCCCAAGATGATGTTCTCAAATTTACTATTAGTAACTTTAGGAGTCACACAATGTTGAGAGGAGCTCGCTTGTGTGTTTTACGTCCCTTAAGTTGAAAGATTATGTCCTCATCCATATGAGTTATGCAGTTAAGAAAAAATATGTTACGTATTCAAATTCCTCATTAACCTTTTTTATCCAGATTGTGCTCATGAGAGAAGATAGTATGAACCTAGGTTGTTAGATAGAGTTTCCATTTGAGGGATATTACGACCTAGAGTGTAATGATTCATAACTTGTAGAATTTTATTACAGTTAGCAGTTTGGGTGTAAAAGTATATTGACAAGAAAGGTAGGAATATCGATTGATTAAAAGTATATAGATAAACTTATGCATACTATTGAGTCTGTGTTAAGGTGATATGTCTTTTGTGTTAGCTTAGGGGTAATAAATGTGGTATTTCTTTCCTGGTGGAAGGTTATAATACCTCGTATTAGACTTAGCTTGGTTCAGCTTCTAGTGTATGCATAAGAGGCTTAAAGCCTGAAAATTTAGCTAAGTGTTAGGAACTTAGCAATTTTAAGACCTCCTAACTTCAAGGATTTTTAAGTTGACCTTGTGGACTCCGAGATGATAGTTTTTGAGTTAATTCATAGACAGTCAGTATAGTTGATATATTTAATTTTAATTTTATTTTGTATAACAAGAGTTGCAATCGTTTTAAACAGTTTTGTAGTGAACCTACTTAGTAAAGACTTCTCTTCCACTTATTTCATTTAGATTAATGTATCTTATTTATTTGCTCACGAGTTTTGCCAGTATAAGGGTTATATTGTAATCACTTATGGTCCTAAGCACCGTGTGACATCTAGGAGGTAGTCTCAGGGTGTTAGAAGCTTGGTATCAGAGCACAAAGTTTAAGTGTCCTAGGGTGTCTATGAAGCCATGTCTAGTAGAGTCTTGTGGAATGATATGAAGACGTCTATAATTTTCTTTAAGAGACTACATGGCATTTAGGAAATATTTCCCTTCTTTATACCTTGTACCATGCTGTAAAGTTGTTCTCTCAAAAAATTCTATCGATTTATGTATAACTCCATACTTCTCTATCTATGACTTATTCTTGAGATAACATGATTATTAAGTTCCAATTCCTCCTAAGATGAAGCTTTCAGATTTGCTATCAGTAACTTTAGAAGTCACATAAGGGGCTTGAGAGGAGCTCGCTAGTGTGTTATAAGTCCCTTAAGTGGAAAGTTATGTCCTCATCCATATGAGTTGTTCAGTTAAGATAGAATAAAATATGTATTCATATTCTTTATTAATCCTTCAATACAGATATTGTTCATGATAGGAGATAGTATGAACCTAGATTGTTAAATAGAGTTTGTATTCAAGGGATTTGCAACCTAGAGTGTTATGATTTATAACTAGTAGAACCTTCTTATAGTTGGAAGTGTGGGTTTAGAAGTGTAGTTACCAGAAAGGTGGGAATGATGATTGATCAAAAATATATAGATGAACTTATGCATACTATCAAGTTTGTGTTAAGGTGATTTGTCGTTATGTATTAGCTTAGGGGTAACAAATGTGGTACACATTTCTTGGTTGAAGGTAATAAGGAGTTATTAGTTAAGGTGAATTATTGCTTGCATGAAGTAGAAATAAGTTATTGATTGTATTTATTATGTTAGAAAAGTATAGGTTATTAATGAAAGAATTTGGTCGTTAAAGATTGTTAACATAGTCTTCCCCGCGTTGCTGTGAAAAATAAGATTGGTTGATGCTTTAAGAGCTATAAATATAATTGAGGTATATGGATGGGTGAATAGTAGTAATGTGTAAAAGTAGTATGTGCTAATGGATTATAATAAGATATGCCATATGATCGTGATCAATTATTGTTATTATGAGGTTCTTGTGGACTAGTGTTTCTTGATGCTTTATTTTGTAGCTTCCAAGTGAGAATAGTATGTAAGGTTGGGTTGTAAATCATGTTTAGCACTAGACATTAAGTTTGAACAGTGGATGATCATCAAGGTGGAAGAAATGATTGCTTAGTTAGTGATGCTAGTTATATGGAAGTGATTTAGTAGCCTTGAATAATGTATACAAGAGTTAAAGTTCAATTATTCATAATTAAGTATGATGTTGTAACTATGATGTAAAGTTGTGCCCAAGGTGATATGATGTTGCATTATTTTCTAAGGTTATTAATTGTTGTGTGTGGTTAGTAGTACCCTTGAGTTGCTAAGTGGAAGGAGGTTAGTTATATAGTATATGGTGTTCTTAATAGCTAAGTTAAGGATTTATAGATAGATGATGTTAAGCCTTTTTTGTATATTTTTTTCTCATGGTTTAGGTAAAAATATAAGTTTAGAGATGTGATATTAGTAGGCTATGATGGAAGTAGTATGGTTCATTAAAGGTTTGGGGATATCCATGTTAAGTGTTCGAATCTAAGTTTGAGTCTTTGAAGATTGAGCTAATAGAAATAAAAGTTGAAGCTTTAGATGGTGTGCACTCTTGGTGATACTTATGTAGGTTCTAAGTTAGTAAGTGTTCATTTTATTATATGATGACTATTGGGGCTATAGAAAGATAGAATTGTATCTCAGAAGGAAGTATTAGTAGTGGGTTTTACACTTTCAGGTGTAGTCTTTCAGGGTAACTTTATTAATTTACATGTATTGTTATATCCTAAATTCTAGAGTACAGTGATGGTAGTCAAGTTTAGAGCTTAGTAAATGGTTCCATAGACTTAGAATGATGGCTTAAAGCTAAGGGGAAGATCATAGAACAAGTAACCAAGTTACGCTCTTAGATTCTAGTAGTGATGCCAATGTATTATAGAACATTAGTAGGGGAGTAAGATGCCTAACCCATTCTCATCTCAATGCAAGGTTTGGTACTTCAGTCCTTACGATATCTACTCATGCCTTACATGTTAGCTCCATGATCATAGTTCATCTCCATGCACATAATCAAGAATCATGTACTCTCCCAGTTCCTAGTATGAGGAGTTCTAGTTCATTTAGTAGTATGAATCATATTCCATGAATTTATGAACTCCAAACTCAGGTCATGCAACTCATGACTCATGTACTCATGCTTTACAGTATATTTAGTTCTAGGTACTCATGCTACACTCCTAATGATCACTAAAATTCAGTTTATGTCATGTATGCCCTTAGTTTAGATCTCTTTAATGAATCCATGATGTTGATATTCTGTTCCTCAGGACTCAGTAAAGTGTCAAGTTATGCATAGTAACCCTTCATATTTTAGGTCCTCATGTTCTAACCTTTCAGGGACCTTTACTTATGTCAAGATAGTGATGATGAATAATTGTTTAGATGAGAAAGAGTAAATATTTCTTATTGATGAAATATTGTTGTATGCTTGTTTTTAGCTAAGGTTGTAAGCGTGAAGTAAGATTGAGGCCAATTTTTTTTGATACATATCATGGTTAGTTGAAATTTTGTGTGTATGTTCTTGGGGTAGTGCATGGAAGTTATTAATGATGTAAGTTTGGATGATGTGATAAAGATGCTATTATGGGTGTTTGTTTAGAAGTGCATATGTGGTTTTGAAGATAGGATTGAATGTCATGGTTGTATATGTGTGGATAGATGCATTGTACGTTAGTGAATGTCTACTAAGAGGTTGATGTAGTCGTTGAAGTGGTAATAAGAATTATTCATGAGACGAGGAGTTGTAAAAATGTAGGGTGTACTGAATTCATGATTCAGTCTAGTATTTTAGTGTGATGTGTGTACTTTCTAGATTCGGGTAGGCTTGAACATAGTGAGAGAATTCAGTTCAGCTCAGACTTCAGTAGGTAGAGTTATCAGTGCCCATATAAATAGTTTAAGTAGCCTCAAGTGAAGTACAGTTTTAAAGTGGGATGTATAGTTAAGTATAAGATTTCAGTATAATTCAATCCGTATATCCAGCAATCTAGTCTAGCAGTCAGACAGACAAATTCCTATAGTTTTTCCATCTTTCGATCTAGTCTTACTATTTGAAGTTTCATGAATGTGGCCATTCCAAGAGGTAGTTTGTTTGCATCCATGTAAATTGTTAATCCAATTTAGTCCATGCATCATGTTTTAGATTCAGATATAAGTGTCCCGTGCATCATCTTATCTTTCCTTAGCATTTCAGCTAAGTCAGTCTCATTGGAGGATGAATGTTTCTTAGGGGGAGATATCGTAACACCCTATATTATACTTAGCTTGGTTCAACTCCTAGTTCACGTATAAGAGGCTTAAAGCCTGGAAATTTAGTAATTTTAAGACCTCCTAACTTCAAGGATTTTTAAGTTGACCTTTCGGATTTAGAGATAATGGTTTTTGAGTTAATTCATGGACAATCAGTATAGTTGATGTATTTAATTTTAGTTTTGTTTTGTATAACCAGAGTTGTAGTCGTTTTACATAGTTTGTATTGAACCTACTTAGTAAAGACTTCTCTTCCACTTATTTATTTTAGATTAATGTATCTTATTTAGTTGATCATGAGTTTTGCCAGTATAAGGGTTAGCTTGAGATCATTTATGGTCTTAAGCACTGTGTAACATCCATGGGCTAGTATCTTATTTGTAACGCTCCAAGACTATCCCCTGGATGTCACACAGTGTTTAGGACCACAAGTGATCCCAAGCTAACCCTTATACTAGCATAACTCATGAGAAACTAAATAAGATTAATTAATTTGAAAGAAATAAGTGGAAGAAAGTCTTTACTAAGTAGGTTTAATACAAAACTGTGTAAAATGATTATAGCTCTGGTTTTACAAAACAAAACTGAAATTAAATACATTAACTATACTGACTATTTGGAATTAACCAAAAAACCATCATCACGGATTTCGGAAGATAAACTTAAAAATCTTCAAAGTTGGGAGGTCTTAAAATAGCTAAGTCCCTAATACTTTAAGCCTCTTATGCATGCACTAGGAGCTGAACCAAACTAAGTCTAATATGGGGTATTACAAAGGTAGAGAAAGAGTTATTAGTTAAAATGAATTGTTGTTTACTTGAAGTAGAAAGGAGTTATTGATGGTATTTATTGTGTTAGAAAAGTATGGGTTATTAATAAAACTATTTGGTGGTTTAGTATCGTTAATTTAAGCTTATTGTGAGGTTGCGAGTTTAGTTAAAACTTATAGAGCTATGAAAGTAAGTTAGGTGTATAGATGGGTAAATAGTATTAATGGGTAGAAGGAGTATGTGCTAACGGATTTTAATAAGATTTATAACATGATTATGATCGATTATTGTTATTATGAGGTTTTGATGGACTAGTGTTTCTTGGTGTTTTATTTTTTCATGCGAGAATAACATGTGAGGTTGTGTTGTTAATCATGTCTTGCACTAGACACTAATTTTGAACAATGGATGATCATCAAGGTGGAAATAATGATTGCTTGTTTATTGATGCTAGTTTTATGGAAGTGATCTAGTAGGCTTGAACCGTATATGCAAGAGTTTAAGTTCATTTATTCGCAATTAAGTATGATGTTGTAGGTATGATTTAGATGTGTACCCAAGGTGATATGGGTGTTTGATTATTTTCTAAAATTATTAAAGGTTGTGTGTGGTTAGTAGTACCCTTGAGTTGCGAAACAAGAAGAAGTCTAGTTATATAGTATATGGTGTTCTTAATAGCTAAGTTAAGGAGTTATGGATAGGTGATGTTGAGTCTTTTGGTATGATTTTGATTCTCTTAGTTTAGCGAAGAATATAAGTTTAGAATATGATACAATTTATGTGTTTAATGAGAAAGGTATGTTTATGAGGGAGAGTGTAAGTTTATGGCGATGATTATTCAAGATAGAGAAAGTTAAAGATAGTATAGGTGAAGGGGATTGTTTAGTAATGAAGTTACTATGTTTTAAATATAGTTCATTCGCATGAGTTGAACATTTCTATGTAGAACATTAGAGTGAAGAAATATGGCTCAGTCCTAGGGATATGAAATAGATCCATAAGTTTAGAAGAATTGCTTTAACCTAAGGGGGAGATAATAGTGGTGATGAAAGATTGTTTAGATAGGAGAGAGTAGATGTTTCTTGTTGAGTAAAGATTGTTGTATACGTGTTTTATCTAAGGCTATAAGTGTGAAGTAAGATTGAGGCCAAGCTTTTGGTATACGTCTGGGTTAGTTGAGATTTCATGTGTCTCTTCTTAAGAATAGTAAAAGAAAGTTGTTATTGATAGAGATTTAGAGAATATAAGAATGATGCTTTTATGGGTGTTTTCTTAGAAGTTCAAATGTGGTTATAATGCAAGACTTGAATGTCATCTTGGTATATAAGTGGATGGGTGCATTGTGTGCTAGTGAATCCCTAGTAATAGATTTAAATTATCTGTTAAAATGGTAAGAAGAAATATTTTTAAGATGAGAACTATGAAAAAACACAGGGTATTGAATTCATGGTTAAGACAAGTGTTATGGTGTTATGTGTAGCACCTTGGGATTTTGAGTTAGGATTTAACATGGTAAGATATGTAGTTTAACTCAGACTTTGGCTAGAGTAGTTATATATACCCATGTGAGAAGGTATATTAGGGGAATAGTATAGTTGAGGAAGTATTTGACAAGTATGGATGAGCTTTTGTACCTTAAATCAAAGATGCTACAAAGTGGTCTCTCAGATGGATGGAACAACAATTATAAGTTGATAACATGATCGTACTATGATGACATCCAAGAAACACCTCCTTTTAGATGATGATACGGTTGCTACTGATATATAGTTACCCAACTGAGGTTGGGGTAGAATCCCAAAGGAACACGTGGTTTGACAACTCTCAGTGGTTACAGTCTATGGGCAAAATAGGAAAGTAAAAAGGTAGGATTTGTTTGTAGTATTCTCAAATACAGAATAGTATTAACTTGGTTGAAAATCAGTCATAAGTGAACACTAGGATTATGTGTTCCCCAGCCATCTCAACTTCATAGGTTTCTCATGCGTTGTAGATCCAACCTAATACCTTACATACATAATTGATAAGTTATGTACCTCCTATAGTCTTTTAGACGAGTAGGAGGATTTCTCTCTTTACCTATTGAGTCTCAGGATGTTGCGTTACCAAGACTTATCCTAGTCCCAGTTAACTATCACATTTTAAGTCTCAAGTTATTAGATGAAGGCTAATAATCATTCAAATATGTCGTTGTGCTAAAACAGATCACTATTACCTTACCAAATTACTGTTGTCTTTATATTTTCCTAGTTACAACCTCTTTATTAAAGCAAGTAATAATATCTAGGCCGGATCGTAATGTGTACACCTATTAAGATATCAATAATATCGAAGATAAAGCAATATATGCCATGGTTATGGGTTTCCCGTCAACAATCGCACTTCCCATACTCTATCAATCTTCTAGGGTTTTCATAACCCTAGCTATGGGTTTTAGCCGCTCATGATTGTTAAGAGAACAACAACATTCATGTTGGAAAGAAAATATGAAATAACAATGATAAAATGAAAGAAACCCACAACTATAGACTGAATAATCAAGCAAAGTCAATACAATGAAATCCCAAGATCAAAGATGAATGTTGAAACTAAAATATATTTCTAAGTGTTAATAGTGGCTAACCTCTACAAAAGTTCACTAAGTTGGTGAGGTATTCTCCTAATGTGGTGGCTGACAATAGGTTTAGAAAAGTAAGTTTATATCTACTGTATCTGATAATATGGCCAAGGAGTGTAGGACCACAATGTTGATTAAGGAGATGGACTTATCTAGACTTATGATTCATGCTTAGAAGATTAAAGAAGAGAAGCTTAAGGACTAAAAGAGGGAGAATAAGTGGGCCACAAAAGGTAGTTTTAACTTTTCTCAGCCGAGGTTAGAGGGTGGTAACCATTCTTAGTTTTGTCAGAAGTCTCCAGACCCAGCCCCATCTTTAGCTAGTGCACCAGTGCTTAAGTTCAGGCAAGATAGTCAGGATAAAGCGCTAGGCTCTAAGTCCCAGGGTAGTGTGAATAGTGTTTGTACTAATCCGCTTTATGGGAAGTGTGGCAAGCATAATCAGGGTGTACGTAGTACCAACAGTGGTGTGTGTTTTGCATGTGGCAAGCCATTCACAGAATAAGGGTTTCCCAAAGGCCGGCCAATAGGGCCAGTCTAATTGTCCTCTAGTTACAGCTGGTCGCTCGACTCAGCATAGTGCTGCTTCCAGTGCAACCATTGGGCAGTGTCAAAATAGGTTATATGCCCTCAAGACTCGACAGGATCAGAAGAGTTTCCTGATGTAGTTATGGGTACGTTGCAAGTCTTTCATCTCTATGTTTATGCTTTATTAGACCCTAAAGTTTCACTTTCATTTGTAACTCCTTATATAGCAGTCAATTTTGGTGTCAGTATCGAATCTTTAGTAGAAACCTTCTTAGTTTCTATTCCAATAGGTAGCTCTATTATAGATAGGTGGGTATTTAGGAACTGATCGATTACAGTGTCCCAGAGAGTTACCTCAGTAGATCTTGTAGAGTTAAAGATGACTGATTTTTATAAAATTCTCGACATGGAATGGCTCCACTCATGTTATGCCTCAGTTGATTGCATAAATATAGTTGTTCAATTTCAGTTTCCTAATGAACCAATCATTAAATAGAGGGGTAGTAATTCTGTGCTTAGGGGTCAGATCATTTCCTATCTTAAAGTAAGAAAGATGATTTCTAAGCGGTTTCTTTATCATCTTGTTCGAGTCAAGGACTCTATTTCTTAGACTCCTAGTCTTGATTTAGTTTCAGTAGTAATGGAATTTCTAGATATATTCCCTGATGGTCTTCCTAGAGTTCCTCCCGAAAGGGAAATTAACTTTGGAATAGATCTCCTTCTAGATACCAAGCACATCTCTATTCCACCTTATAAAATGGCTCTAGCTGAGCTTAAGGATTTGAAAAAATAGTTGAAATATCTTTTACATAAAGGTTTCACTAGGCCAGTGTTTCCCCAAGAGGCACAACAGTCCTATTCGTGCATAAGAAAGATGGTTCTCTTAGAATATGCATCAATTACCATCAGTTGAACAAAGTCACAATCAAGAATAAATATCTACTCCCCAGAATTAATGAGTTGTTTGACCAACATCAGGGTGAAAGTTATTTCTCTAAGATAGACCTCAGATCCGTCTATCATCAGCTTATAATCAGAGAATGTGACATTCCGAAGACAGCCTTTAGAACTTGGTATGGTCACTTTGAATTCCTAGTTTTGTCTTTTGGACTAGTGAATGCCCCTGCAGCTTTCATGGACTTGATGAACAGAGTGTTTAAGCAGTACTTGAACATATTTGTCATAGTCTTCATTGATGACATTATTGTTTATTCTCGTAGTGAGAACAATCATGCAGACCATCTGAGAATTATGTTGCAGACTCTTAGAGCTCATTAGTTATTTGCCAAATTCTGTAAGTGCAAATTTTGGATAAGATCAGTAGCTTTTCTTATATATATTATTTTTGATGATGGTATTAGAGTGGGCCCTCAAAAGACCAAAGCAGTGAGGAATAGACCACACCTATCTCTCCATCAGATATTAGGAGTTTATTGGGTTTGGATGGCTATTATAAATAGTTTGTTGAAGGGTTATCTTCTATTGCATCCCTCATGTCTCGATTGACTTAGAAGAAAATCAACTTCAGTGGTCATATTTATGTGAGAAGAGTTTTCAGGAGTTAAAAACTGAACTCACTTTATCCCAGTATTGACTTTGCCAGATAGTTCAGATGGGTTTTTAGTTTACTGTGATACTTTCAGAGTTGGTCTTGGTTGTGTGTTGATGCAGAGAGGTAAGGTCATCGCCTATTCTTCTAGACAACTTAAGCCCCATGCAAATAATATCGTACCATGATCTTAAGTTAGCAGTTGTTGTTTTCTCCTTGAAAATTTGGAGGCATTATCTTTATGGGGTTCATGTTGATGTGTTCACGGATCACAAAAGTTTGCAGTATGTGTTCTCGCAAAAAGATTTAAATCTTTGTTAGAGAAGGTATCTTGAGTTGTAAAAAGATTATGATATGAGTGTGTTGTATCATCTGGGCAGGGCCAATGTAGTGAAAGATACCCTTAGTAGGTTGTCTATGTGTAGTGTTGCTCACGTTGAGGAGGCTAAGAAGAAGTACGTCAGTGAGGTTTATCAACTTGCTAGATTAGGTGTTCGATTGGTTGATTCAGTAAAATGTAGTATTTGGGTTCAGAATTGTTCTAAATCTTCATTGGTTGCTGAATTAAAAGAAAAGCAAGACAGAGATCTAGTTTGGTTAAGTTTAAGGATACAGTTAGGGATCAGAAAGTAGATGTTTTCTCCCAAGGGGTAGATGGTGTGTTTTATTTTTAAGGCACGTTATGTGTTTCGAGTGTTGATTACTAGAGATAGAAAATACTTGAAGAAGTGGATGGTGGACATTACTCTATCCAACCAAGAGCCACTAAGATGTACCGTGACTTGGGAGAAATCTATTGGTAGAGTGGTATGAATATGGATATTGCAGAGTTTATAGCTAAGTGTTCTAATTATCAGTAGGTAAGGTTGAACACCGAAGGACTAGTGGCATATTGTCGGAGTTCAGTATCCCTACTTAGAATTGGGAAGTGGTGAACACGGACTTTGTTATAGGTTTACCTTTTACGCATTGTCAACATAATTTGATATGAGTCATTGTAGATAGAATGACCAAATTAGCTCATTTCTTACCAGTTCATACCTCTTACTCAGCTGAGGATTAAGCAAGCTCTACCTTAGTGATTTGATTAGCTTGCATGGGATTTCATTGTCTATCCTATCAGATAGAGGTACGTAGTTTACCTCTCACTTTTGGAAGGCTTTTCAGAAGGGTCTTGGTACCCAAGTTCATCTAAGTACAACTTTTCATCCTCAAACAAATGGTAAGGCAGAAGGGACCATTCAAACCTTAGATGACATGTTGAGAGCATATGTTATTGACTTTACAGGTAGCTGAGATGATCACTTACCTTTGATTTAGTTTTCCTATAATAATAGTTATCACTCCAATATTCAGATGGCTTAATTTGAGGCTCTTTATATAAGGAGATATAGATCTCATATTGGTTGATTTGAGGTAGATGAGGATGCTTTAATTGGTATATATACAGTGTTTGATGTGATGGAGAAAGTTCAGTTGATTAGGGAAAGGCTAAATAGAGACTAAAGCTGCCAGAAATCCTATGCAGATATAAGGAGAAGAGATCTTGAGGTTGAGGTTGGTGATTTGGTCTATTTGAAAATCTCACCCATTAAGGGAGTCAAGAGATTTGGAAAGAAGAGGAAACTCAGTCCTTGGTATGTTAGACCATATAAGATCTTGAGTCATTTTTGGAAGGTAGCTTATGAGTTAGAGTTGCCTGCAGATTTAGCATCAGTGCATCCAATGTTTCATGTTTCCCTGTTAAAGTAGTGGATAAATGATTCAGCTGTTGTTGTCCCATTAGAAGGCATAGAGGTTCAGGATAACCTTTCTTACAAAGGAATCCCAGTTGAGATCCTTGATTGTCAGATTCATAGACTAAGGAACAAAGAAGTTCCCTTGGTCAAGGTTCTTTGGCGGATCCAGTCTGTTGAGGGAGCCACTTAAGAAATAGAAGTAGATATGCAATCCAAGTACCCTCATCTTTTATCTGCGAACTCAAATTCAACTTAAGGTAATGATTTTCCTCAGATTGACTCTTTTTTGTTCTCAACTTCAGCTATGTAATCCATCTCATGTCATTGCATACATTCAGTTCATGTATTATGTTTCAGACTCAGTTATGTAATCATGTTTCAAGTCATGCATATTAAATATAAGATCTCAGTTACATCAGTGCTCTCAGCAAAACTAGTCTCATTCGAGGACGAATGTTCCCAAGGGGGAGATATTATAATACCCCATAAGATCCTTGCTCAATTCAGCTCACGATTGCATGTTAAAGGGATCCATGCTTAGAAATTTCACTAAGTGTTGGGACTTAGTCATTTCCAAGGCCCCTAAACTTCGACAATTTTATTTTGATCTTCCCAACCTCAAAATGTCAACTTTTGAGTTGATTCATGATTGGGGTTGTCCAAAGTATGTCTCGGGTGAGTTTTAGAATTTTCAGATGAGTGTAGGGGTGTGTTTGGATCCCCAAAGTAGTAGCAGCACATTAGCCCATGCTTCACCCCCAATACGCCACTCCAAAGCCCACGCCGCACCCTTCAGTGCGCCGCTCTAGAGCCCGCGGTGCCTGCTCCAGTTCGGTGGTCTAGAGCCTGCATCTCCTCCTTCTCTTTTTGTCTAGTTTTTGTTCCTCATCATTTAAGGGTATTTGGGTCATTTAACCTCACCCAAACTCATCCATAACATGAAATTTAGGTCCCCAAGAAGCATTATTTGCCCCTTTATTCATAAAAGCTCCCAAGAAAACCATCTTCCACCTCAAGAAAAAACCCTAACCCATTCTCAAGCAATCAAGGAATTCAATATTCAAACCTCAAGAAAATCCCAAAAATCTTCATAAAATAATCTAGTGAGGTATGTGTGATGGTCATCCCTGGGTTTCTTTCACCCATGGAGTTCAAGAATTCCTTTTTGGTTTTAAATTATGAGTTTTTCATTTTTAAGTTGAAATATCTCCATGAATCTTTTATGAATTCAATTACAAGGTATGTTTATAAGTGTTTTCAAGTGGGATGAGACATTACATGTTTTAAATGTTGTAATCATGTTATTCTCGCATGCTTTACCCATTCCCATGCTTAAGTTCATGACTCTCAGGTGTTTAATGAAATGCCTAAGTGTTGGGTTTTGAACAATGATTCCCTACTATGCTTTTAAAGCTTTTATATAGTATTACTGTTGATTCCATTTAGTGCTTGTGGGTTATGAACACCTGATACCTATGTGCTTTACATGAATTTAGCTTTTCAAGTCTCAAACAGTTATTCCATGACTCTTATCAGTATACTTACATGTTTATATTTATGATAAGCACTATCAATTAAGTAATAATATGCAGTCTAGTTTAGTCTTTTCTAGTATAAGTGTCAATTCAGCTGGGAATAGGATTTAGCATCGAGCGAACTCAGGGATGAGGGCTTACCTGACAGTTAAGGGTGTGACCCTTAGTAGAAATCCCCAAAATATAGAACTACATAGCCAACATAGGTTAGAGATGTCTACCTTCTAGTTGAGGGTTGATAAAGTGTTTACCTGCTAATTGAAGGTGAAACATATCTCATTAGAGCACCTGCCAGTTGAGGGTGACTTATTAGTCCTTTGGGACACCAGTTTAGTGGATCGACACAGCCAGTGTTAGTACCCGTGGCACGGTATTGACACCCTTCCAATTGGGGTTACAGGTTGGACCCCATTAGCTTAGATTGGGGCATGTCGGTTAGATAATATCTTTCACAATCTCAACAAAGTAGTAAGTATAGTTTTAGTTCAGGTTTTCCTGACAAAAGTATTCATATTTTTAGTTATTCAGCTATTAAATTTTAATCTTTCAGTTTATAGATTATTTTAGATATATATTTATGTTTGGTCTTGCATTCTAAGATGTTACAGTTTTCATGCATTCATGTTCAGTTATCTCATGATATTCAGTTAGTCCTTATTTTATATACATACCCTATGTATATCAGCCTGACCTCATCTCATATACCAGTACATTCAAAGTACTGACTGCATACTCTTCTTTGCGCTATGATGTCTTATATCATAGGTTCAGACGCACAGTTTCCCGACCATATTTAGACAACTCAGCATAATCCAGCAGCCGTAGTGGTGAGTCCTCATCCATCAAGGACATTTTATGTTTATTCAATTATTTTAGTATTTCATTTTATTCAGTCAGTCGGAGTTAGTTGGGGGTCTATCCCATTAACTCCTCAGTTAGTTTAGAGGCTTTCAGATATTCAGAAAAAATAGTTGAACAACCAGTCAATCATTTTTAGTTTTTATAAGATGTTTTAGACTTATGATTGATTCGGTATTTCAGTATTCAGATTTATATTTCCTTCTCAGTTTATCTTCCACACAGGTGTTATGTTCATATTTATTCAGTGCACACAGTAGGTACCAGCTCATGTGTTAGCTTGTGATCACTTGTGACCATAAGCACCATTGTCGCGACTAGAGGGTAGCCGTGGGTCGTGACACTTGATAGTTTTCTACCTATCTATCCCTATTTACTGTTGATGTAGACTACACCTTTATATTTTAGTATACTTTTCTTGTATTGAGATTAGTTTACTTATGATGCCTACTGTGTACCCATTGCTTTGGTACTACTATTGCACTTCTGCATCTTTACCCTAATGCAAATTCAAGTACTAGCAGCTGATATTGACGTGATTTCTACTTTCCAGTACTGATCTAGATCAAGGTGAGATTGTTGTCATTCGAGGATGATCCTCCTCCATCTATTCCATTTTAGTCTTTTATACTCAAGACTGGTTGTGTATATTTTTAATTCTGTCTAGTACTCTGGGTATCTTTTAGTAGTTGCTCTAGTATCGATCTTACCAGATCATGACAGGGATTGTTTTGCATATTTTGGTCCTTTTTCATCTCTCGTATAATTATCATTATATGTTTTCTTTTTATTATTTCTGCCCATTAGCCCACTACCTATTAATGTGCCACTGTTTCACAAAACTATCGATGCTTAAAATAAAAAACTATACAAGTACTTAGGCTAGTTTTGGTATATATGATGTTTTTTGTAGGAAACTAGGGTTTGGAGCTTAAAATGAAGAAAAAGAGTCAAGACTGTAGAATGGGCCACTTACGATGCCATCTACTTAGCGTAGGTGGGCTGATGCATGTTGGAGAAAGTCCAAGTTCAGAGAATCTGAAAGGTGAAATTTTGACTGACATTTATAATGGGTAACTTAGCCGGGGTAAGTACCACTTTAACACCATAAGGTCCATAATAAGTAGTAAAGACTGAAGGTTCAGAGTAGCTGAAGATTTTAGAAGTTTCTGTCACTTATGATAGCCACTTACCCGAGGCAAGTGGCAGCCGACCCAAGTTTCCCAATTCACTTTGGATTGGATTTTTAGGATTTTATGTAATCTATGAATACTCTTATGATGTTTTTTTAAGTTAGAGAGATATTTCTGTGAGTTTACACACTTATTATTCATAAACATATATTTGATTCTAAGATTGACTTTTGATCTTGAAATATCTTTGTTCTTGGTTTTGGCTGATTAATTGACATGAGACTTTTGGTTTTCTTCAAAAATTATTGTGAGATTATTCATATGTTTTCTTTATGGAATTCCATGAATTGTTTTGCAACTATGAACGACTAATTCCCTTAGCTAGGGTTGGGGGAACCCTAGCAAAATAACGAAGCAGGGGAAGTGTAAGTTTCTTCTAGATCATTGATTACACTTTCATTTGATCTTCTTCAGTTTAATTATTTTCTTCAATGGCAATGCTTAGAACCCGCCTGTATTTGAGATCGTCTTTACAAGAGAGATTGAGATTGGGAAAGAAGATTACAATAGTGATTCAAGGATATCAACCCTCATCTAATAACATGATATCCAAAAGGTGATAGTTAAACTCGGATCAAAGACAAGGGTTAGTAAGGCGATACCCTGAAACTCATAAGGTTAAGTGTGAAATTTATCAAAATATTCACAAGACAGTTGGTAATAACTAGCTTATCATATTCTGTATGTATGGCAAGGAGATAGTCAGATTGAGTACGATAAATCTATGGAGTTACGAAGCTTGGGGAACATGATCCTAGTGTTCATCTCAGATTAATTACAACCAAAGGCATTTAAGATTTGTTACTTTTTATTATTTACTAAAAATACCCCTATTTACTTTTCTGCTCTTTCGACTACTTTAGCAAGTTCGAGAGACATATTCGACTTTTTCCCTATGGGAATTTGACAGAGACCGCATTGTATATTCTTGGAAGGTATAGTTTGGGCAACATGAAATTTTGGCATCATTACCGGGGAGTACAGTTACGAATTAATGTATTGAAGTTTTTGAGGTTGTTTGCCTTTACTTTTCTATTTTTCTTGGGTTGTATGATGGTGTATGCTGAGTACTACGAGTAAAGACAATCCCTTGAACCCATTTGATCATGAATTTTAGGATGTTGGACCATGGTTGTGAAGCTCATTATGGGGGATTTGAGATAATCCACACAACTTCCCTCCTCCTCCTCAACATGTTATTTAGGATACAGATGCACCAACCACTGTGTGATTACTAGCAGAGGAACAATAGAGAAGGGATAATAAGGCTTCTCGTTGTGCAAATCAAGAAGAAAAATAGAGATGGAAAGAACACCATCAAGAAGAACTTGATAAAGGTAGGAGAGATAAGGCTCAAGTGTTCCTAGCTTATCAGTAATTCCCAGGTTATTATGATTCAGAGGATGACTTAGGGTATGTTGAGCCTATCAAGATAGAAGCCATCATTCCTCCTGTGTTGCCCCAGGGGATGAAGTTTGATATTACTAATGCTACGATCTTATTTTTGAATCAGAAGGGTGTGCTTACTGGACTATAGACCTATGATACTAGCATACACATCATTAATTTTGTGGGTATCTGAACTTCATATAATTTGCTTAGGGTGACTTAGGAAGCGTTGAGACTTAGGATATTCCCATTCTCTCTATCTAGTGAACCTACATTATGGTTAGGGGAACTACCTCTTAGGTCCATTACTACTTGGAACGAGTTGTGGAAGACGTTTTTAGACCGTTTCTTCCCTCTAGCCAGAATGTTACATTTGAAGGATGAGATCTATAACTTCTGGCAACTGTATTCTAAACCAATGTATGAGGCATGGTTTTGGTTTAAGAAGAAGTTGATGATGGTGCCTAATAACAAGATTTTAGGGAGAATTTGCTGAAGATTTTCTATCGTGCCCTGAATACAAGTTCCAAAGCTATGATGGATACTATTACTAGTGGAGCATTCATGAACCTACATTGGGAAGCAACATCAGATATCTTAGATCGAAATCAAGGGTGGCATACTCGAGAGGTAGAGAGAGGTGCCAATACTTATGCTATTGTTTCTTCCATAGAGCATAAAGTTGTAAATAATTCAGTAGCTTAAAAGGTTGTGTAGCTTAGGATGAAGATTAGTTACTAATGAATAGTTTGCAACTATGAATTTTGAGAAGGTGAATATTGTGGGCTTACAGGGTAAAACTTCTAAGTCATATGATTCTAATGTGTATGAAGAGGAGAAGTACCTAGATAGAGAGTTGGAGAGTTTCAAACCTAAGCTCAATCATCTGCTCAAGACAATTGGAACTCAAGGCAAAGGAACTAAGGTCGGAACTACTATGGGGATAAATATTGTAACGCCCCGCAACTGGTTCCCGGAACGTCACACGGTGCTTAAGGCTACAAGTAGCCCCAAGATAACCCTTTGAGCCTTCTACTTCATATATTAGCTTACTTAAAGATAAAAAGCATGAACTCAACATTGTGACATCATAAAATAAGAAATATGAAAGAAATACTTGGTCTGAACAAACTACAACTCAAAGAAAATCCCAAAGTGCTGATAATCTTATGACTAGTCTGACAACCTTTTACTACTCCAAACTAGAGAGCCATTTGGACAGGTCCCCAACTGACTCATACTCAGCTGAAAAGAATTAAATAGCTACTAAATAAAACTACAAGTCTGAGAATAACCGGTCCCCAAAACATGAGGACTCACTATGGCTGATATGTAGATAGGAAAGCTCAAAAGGATCACTGGTGAGGCTGAGACTGAGCACCTAAACCTACATTACGAGAATATAAGGCACACAAACAAAATATGTGGGTCAGTACTTTGGGAGTGTCTTGAGCATATGGGGGAGTGTGCAATTAAAAAACTCAATATCATAAGCTTTTATAGAAACCCTGTATGGTGTAAAACATACTCACATTGCTTGAAATAAATATATGCCACAAGACTCATAAATCATCAGGCTTTTACTCAAAACCTCAAATTATCATGACACCTGAAATTATTAGGACCATATCTTTCAAAAACACTCATACTTTCAAAACTTTGTAACTTTAAGATAAAACTCTTTGAAACTTAGAAGACTTTAGGACTTAGTGAACTTTAGGAACTTAGGGAGATTATCTTAACCAACATAAACCGTATGAGCTACATTGAGTCCAACATCTTACCCACGTTGGGGAGATCTGTTCTATCCTTTCCATTGGATAAAACATTAACTTTAGTGATCACTATCTTAACCCACTTGGGGTATATTAAGAACCTACGAGGGCACGTAGTTCTGGTGCATGAGACCTCGGAACCAAGCCCAACTCGGTGCTAAATACTACTCCCTTACTTAGCTCATAACTTTAGAAAATCCACCTTAAAATAATTCAACAATATATATATATATATATATATATATATATAATGGGAGCCAAAATGCATCCCCTTTACTTCAAACTCAAGAATGTGGATTTCTATCTTAATTTACAATCAAAACTCACTTCTTGATATTCTTTAAAAATCGCTAACATCTCATTCTCAAACTCATGCTTTAACCATAAGGTTCAGTTCACAACAATAGGACTTGAAATTCTCAACACATGATATAGACGTTGAATTATGCAACTTAAACCAAAAATTGACAATTTAAAACATTATTATGCATAATAATATTACAACTCAAAGCTTGGGTAAGACATAGTTTCATAAAACTCACAATAGAATCACATGATAGGAATTCTCCATGAGTTTACGAAACACTTTATGAAAATATGTAACTTTTGGGCACAAGAACAAAAGGATGTTCTTGTTCATAACCACATACCTTAAACATGGAGCTTTTGGATGACTTAAAAAATTTTGAAAAGTTATTCACGAACTATTGGGTGTCACTCATAGCCTCTTAACGGGGTATTCAAATATGAAAGAATCATTGAATTCTCACGGTTGAATCACTAGATAATTGGGTTTTTATGTTGAAACCCTAACCTTGTGGTTGAAGGTGTGCAGAGAATTTTGAGATGTTTAAGTAAAGAGAAATAGAAGAAAATACATTTTCTGAGGGTTATAAGTTCTGCGAAGTGCAGGAAAAAAAAATCCAAAATACCCTTGCAAAAACATCATTAAATTGCTGAAAAAAATAGCGGACGACATTCTTGACAAGTCCTCAGACTTGTGACAAGTCTTCACAAAATATCGTCACAAAAGGGTGGATTTTATGATTTTTGGCTTAAGGTTGACGACATTGGTGATAAGTCGTCACACTTGTGATGACTTGTCACAAATGTCATCACTGGGGGTGGAAATCTGCCTAAGGCTGACGACATTGGGGACAAGTTATCACACTTGAGACAGCTTATTACCAAATGTCGTCACTTAGTTTTCCAGCCTGACATGATGGAGTAAAATGGGCATAAGTCTTGGCTTCGATACCGGATTTGGATGAAATTCATATCGTTGGAAAGCTAATTTAATTATATATCTTTTAGTGGGTGAAGAGCACAGAAATTCATATTATAAGGGGAGATATGCTCGTTTGAAGTTAACCATACTAATATCCATCTCAAGAATTCAATTGACAAGGAATGTTTTGATTCGTCTGATACCTAGGACACTTTTGAGGCCCTAATACTCATCAAGATAGATCATGTTGCTACCAAATGAATAAATTTATTTCTAACGAGTTTGAAATAGGGTTCTACTATTAGTTGAAATTCTCAGGGTATTACAATATCTCCCCCTTGGAAACATTCATCCTCGAATGTCACTAGTTAAGATAGGAATGCAAAGAAATTGAGGATGCACAGTTGGAATAGTTCTCTGAATTAAATCTATGTCATTCTAAACTTTCAAGTATTTTTGAGAGTGCACAAATTTACAACAAAATAGCTATATAGCTGAATCTTTGGTTAGATAGGGGCTGAATTAAGAAAAAGTAATACCTCTAGCTTGCTCTGAACTTGTGAAGAAGAGGTGTGGGTACTTGCATTGCATATCTGCTTCGGTTACCCAAGTAGCACCCTCAACTGATTGGTTCCACCATAAAACCTTAACCAATGAAACTTTTTCGTTCCTTAGTCTACAGACTTGGTAATCTAGGATCTCAGTTGGAACCTCATCAAACGAAAGGTTATTCTGAACATCTAAGCTATTTGAAGAATCAACAATGATAGAATCACGAATGTGCTTCCTAAGCATGGAAATATGGAAAATAGGATGAATAACTAACAACTCTATAGGTAGCTCAACTTCATAGGCAATGTTTCCAACAAAGCTGAGAATTCTGTAAGGGCCAACGTAACAGGGACTATGTTTCCCTTTCTTCCCAAATCTTTTCACCCTTTTCATGGGCAAAATTTTCAGATACACCAAATCATTAACTTTGAATTCAAGGTCTTTTTATCTCACATCTGCATATGACTTTTGACAACTCTGAGCTGTCTTTAACCTTTCTCTAATCAACTTTACTTTCTCCATCACCTTAAATACTATATCAGGTCCAACCAAAGTAGCTTCACTCACTTCGAACCAACCTATGGGTGATCTATATCTCCTACCATATAATGCCTCAAATAGTGCCATCTTGATAGTAGCATGGTAATTGTTGTTGTAAGAAAACTCTATCAACGATAAATGCTCATCCCAACTACCTTTGAAATCAAGGGAACACGCCCTCAACATATCCTCCAAAGTTTGGATAGTTCTCTCAGCCTGACTATCTTTCTGTAGATGAAAAGCGAAACTCATATGAACATGGGTACCAAGACCCATCTAAAATGCTCTCTAGAACTGAGAAGTGAATTGAGTACCTCTATCAGAAATGATAGACAAGGGAACTCCATGCAACTTGACTAACTCCTGATATACAATCTAGCATAGTCCTCAGCTGTATAAGATGTGTGCACAGATAAGAAATGAGCTGACTTAGTCATCCTATCGACAACAACCTAGATGGAGTTATGATGGCGTCGGGAAAGAGGTAAGCCAGCCACAAAATCTATATTTATCTCTTCCCACTTCTAAGTTAGGATACTAAACTTTTGCATCACACCACCAGGTCTTCGGTGCTCAACGTTAACTTATTGAAATATTGCATACTTCACCACAAAGTCAACTATATCCTTCTTCATACCACACCACCAATAGATTTCCCATAAGTTGCGGTACATCTTGGTAGTGTCGGGATGAATAGAATACCACGTACCATGCGCTTTATCCATAATTCTCTGCTTTAGATCACCAACATCAGGAACACATAATCTGCCCTGCAACCTCAACACCCCATCTCCCCCTTGAGAGAAAACCTCTACCTTTTGATCCTTGACTGACTCTTTCAGTCTGATTAAGCTAGCATCTAAGTCTTGCTTCTCCTTCACTTCTAAAACCAAAGAGGATTCGAAACTACTCTGCACCAAAATATTTCCCTCAGTGAAATCAAGAAACTTAACACCCATTCTAGCCAGACGATGTATATCACGAGCCAACTCTTTCTTACCTTCCTCTCTATGCAAAATACTACCCATAGACATCCTGCTAAGGGCATCTGCCATAACATTAGCCTTGCCCGATTGATACCAAATGCTTATATCATAGTCTTTTCAAAATTCTAACCACCTCCGCTGCCTAAGATTCAACTCCTTCTGAGTCAATACATACTGAAGGCTTTTGTGATGAGTAAAAACATCAACATGCACACCATACAAATAATGTCTCCAGATTTTCAAAGCAAACACTACAATAGCCAACTCTAAGTCATAGGTTGGGTAATTCTTCTCATGAGATTTCAACTGTCTAGAAGCATAGGCTATAACTTTACCCCTCTGCATCAACACACAACCTAAACTGACTCTTGAAGCATCACAATATACCACAAAACCATCTACACCATCAGGCAAAGTCAACACAGGGGCAGAAGTGAGTCAAATCTTCAACTCCTTAAAACTCTTCTCACAGGAATTCAACTAGAGGAACTTAACTTTCTTTTGGGTCAACCGAGTCATGGGAGATGCAATGGAAGAGAACCCTTCAACAAAATAGTGGTAATAGCCAGCTAGACCCAAGAAACATCTAATATAAGATGGAGAGATAGGGCTAGGCCAATTTCTTACAGCCTCTGTCTTTTGGGGATCAACTCTAATGCCTTCAGCTGAAATAATATGACCCAGAAATGCTACGGACCTTATCCAAAACTCACACTTACTGAATTTGGCAAACAAATTATGATCTCTAAGAGTTTGCAAGATGATTCTAAGATGGTCTGCGTGATTACCCTCACTTCGGGAATACACAAGGATGTCGTCGATAAACACAATGACAAACATATCAAGATATATCTTAAACACTTGATTCATGAGGTCCATGAAAGCTGCTGGGGCGTTAGTTAGCCTGAAAGACATGAAAAAAAACTCAAAATGACCATAGCAGGTTCAGAAGGCTGTCTTTGGGATATCACACCCCTTACTTTAAGTTGGTGATGCCGGATCTAAGGTCTATCTTGGAGAAATAACTCTTACCTTGCAACTGATCAAACAAATCATCTATTCTTGGAAGAGGGTACTTGTTCTTGATTGTGACCTTATTAAGCTGACGATAGTCAATGCACATATGCAAACAACCATCTTTCTTTCACATAAAAAGGACAGGTGTGCCCTAAGGAGATACACTGGGCCTAATAAAACCTTTGTCTAAGAGATTTTGAGTTGTTCTTTCAGCTCCTTAACCTCTGCAGGTGCCATAAGGTAGGGAGGAATAGAAATAGGCTAAGTGTCAGGAAGAAGATAGATCCCGAATTCTATCTCTCTATCGGGAGGTACCCCTGGGAGATCTTCCAGCAAGATATCAGGAAACTCATTAACAATGTTGACTAAATGGATACTTGGGGTTTCAGACTTAGTGTCCTTAACTCTAACCAAGTGATAACATCAACCCTTAGATATAAGATTTTTGGCTTTGAGATAAGAAATAAAATGACTTTTGGGAGGTACTGAACTCCCTGGCCACTCAAAAACTAGTTCATCAGGAAACTGAAATTTGACTACATGAGTATGACAATCTATAGACACATAGCAGGAGTGAAGCCAGTCCATACCCAGGATAATATCAAAATCAACCATCTCTAACTCTATCAAATCAGCAAGTGTGACTCTATGAAGGACTATAACAGGACAATTCTTATATACTTGCTTAGCAACAACAGACTCCCTTACTGGGGTAGAAACTAGAATAGGCTTAGAAATACTTTCGGGACTCGTCTTAAACTTCACAGCAACAAGTGGGGTCATATAAGAAAAACTTAACCCAGGGTCCAATAACACATTTACATCAAAATGAAATACACGGAGCATACCAGTAACAACATAGGGAGAGTCCTCCTGCTCATGATGGGAAGGTAGGCATAGAACCTATTTTGGTTCTAACCGCCAGGAATACTAGAAGAAGCACCCTGAGGAGGAGCTGGACGGGTTGCAGAAGCTAATGCACTAATGGCTTGGGTCTGGGGCTGGGTATCTCTGCTTCTCTGCCTGTCATGTGGGTACTCTCTAAGCCTGTAGCCTATTTTTCCACACCCAAAACAACCACACTGTTCAGCCAAACACTCACCTGGATAGGTCCTACCACACTTGGCACAAGGAGGAAAGTTGGGCTTGCTGCTCACACTCTACTGAGGCTTGGACATAGAAGACCTATTTCCTTGCTTTAGCCTACCTCTAGGCGCTGGGGCACCAGCAGATGTAGGTGCTGGCATAGAAGAATAACTCTGGAACTGAGGACGGTTCTCTCCCTGGAATCTAGCCTGACCATACTCGTGCTGTTCAGACCTGGCTTTCTTGTTACCTCTCGCTCTATCTCTTTCTTTTATTTTATCCTTCTCTATTTGCTACGCATAGATCATCAGCATAGACAAATTTATCACCTTGTTCAACATAGAAGTACGGCATTCTTTCAGTACTAAGTCCGACACACCCATCACAAACTTTCTCATACTAGTTCAGGCATCGAAGATCAAGTCAGGTGCATATTTTGTTAGTTGATTGAACTTTAAGTAGTACTCCTTAACAGTCATGGAGCCCTGTCTCAAGTTTATAAACTCTTTAATCTTTGCCTCTCTTAACTCTAAAGGAAAGAACTTATCCAAAAATGCATCTTGGAACATCTGCCAGGTAATGGGAGCATCATCCTCCCCTCTACCCTTCCTCCAAGAAACCACCCAGTTATACGCAATGTCCTTCAACCTGTAAGATACTAACTCTACATACTCTTCTTCAGACACACGCATTACCTGTGTGATCTTCCTTATATCCTTGAGATATAACTGCGGGTCTTCCCCCACCTTTAACCCATAAAAATCTGGCGGACTAATCCACATAAAGTCATAAATTCTGGCAGCAGCTAAGTCACCTCCCTGCTACTGAGGAGCTATAGCCTAATTGGCCTGGACAGTGACAGCTTGGGCCAGTGCCTGGAAGGCTGCCCTGAATTCGGTGTGGGACACATTTTCATTCAGAGGATCAGTGGGCTGAGGTTGCTGATCATTGTTATTTCTTTAAGCTCGGCATGGAGGCATATTCTAAAATAAGAAAGCATGAATTAATAGCTTAGAAAGACAACTTGAGAATGATGGACTTGAGAGGAAGAAATGACTCATTCCTAAAATGTTTTGTAGCCTCTTGCTCATAGATGTGGTGTGCTACACACCGATGATCAAGACTCTACTTAACGCGGCTTGTCAGACTCCCTAGGACTCTCTAAACCTTAGGCTCTAATAATGCCACACGGTGATTAAGGATACAAGTAGCCCCAAGCTAACCTTTTGAACCTTCTACTTCATATATTAGCTTACATAAAGATAAAAGGCATAAACTCAACACTGTGACATCATAAAATGAGAAATATGAATGAAATACTTGGTCTGAACAAACTATAACTCAAAGAAAATCTCAAAGTGCTGATAATCTGATGACTAGTCTGACAAACCTTTACTACTCCAAACTAGAGAGCCATTGGGACAGGTCCGCAATTGACTCATACTCAACTAAAATTATTAGGACCATAGCTTTCAAAAACACTTATACTTTCAAAACTTTGTTACTTTAAGACTAAAACTCTTTGAAACTTGGAAGACTTTAGGACTTAGAGAAATTTAGGAACATAGGGAGTTTCTCTTAATCGACATAAACCATGTGAGCTACATGGATTCCAACATCTTACCCACGTTGGGGAGAGCTGTTCTATCCTTGCCATCAGATAAAACAATAACTTTAGTGATCACTATCTTAACCCACTTGGGGTATATCAAGAACCTACGGGGGCATGTAGTTCTGGGGCATGAAACCTTGGAATCAAGTCCAACTCGATGCTAAATACTACTCCCTTACTTAGCTCAGAACTTTAGAAAATCCACCTTAAAATAATTCAACAATATATATATATATATATATATAATGGGAGCCAAAATGCATCCCCTTTACTTTAAACTCAAGAATGTGGATTTCTATCTTAAATTACAATCAAAACTCACTTCTTGATATTCTTTAAAAATCGCTAACATCTCATTCTCAAACTCATGCTTTAACCATAAGGGTCAATTCATAACAATAGGACTTGAAATACTCAAAACATGATATAGACGTTAAATTATGCAACTTAAACCATAAATTGACAATTTAAAACATTAATATGCATAATACTATTACAACTCAAAGCTTGGGTAAGACATAGTTTCATAAAACTCACAATAGAATAACATGATAGGAATTCTCCATGAATTTACGAAATACTTTACAAAAATATGTAACTTTTGGGCACAAGAACAAAAGGGTTTTCTTGTTCAAAACCACATACCTTAAACTTGGAGCTTTTGGATGACTTCAAATATTTTAGAAGGTTATTCATGAACTATTGGGTGTCCCTCGTAGCCCTCTTAACGGAGAATTCAAATATTCAAGAATTATTAAATTCTCACGGTTAAATCTCTAGATAATTGAGTTTTTCTATTAAAACCCTAACCTTGTGGTTGAAGGTGTGCAGAGAATTTTGATATGTTTAACTAAAGAGAAATAAAAGAAAATACGTTCTCTGAGGATTATAAGTCATGGAAAGTGCAGGAAAAAGACCAAAATACCCTTGTAAAAATGTCATTAAATTGCAAAAAAAATGGCTGACGACATTCGTGACAACTTGTCAGACTTGTGACAAGTCGTCACTAAATATTGTCAGAAAAGGGTGGATTTTATGATTTTTGGCTTAAGGTTGACGACATTGGTGCTAAGTCATCACACTTATGATGACTTGTCACAAATATCATCACTGGGGGTGGAAATCTGCCTAAGGATGACGACATTGGTGACAAGTCGTCACACTTGTGATGTCGTCACTCAGTTTTCCAGCCTGACATGCTAGAGTAAAATGGGCATAACTCTTGGCTTCGATACCAGATTTGGATGAAATTAGTATCGTTGGAAAGATAATTCAATTATCTATCGTTTTATTGGTTATGAGATCATAAATTCATAGTATAATGAGAGATATACTCATTTGAAGTTGACCATACCAATATCCATCTCAAGAATTCAATCGGTAAGGAATATTTTGATTCGTCTAATAGCTAGGACACTTTTGAGGCCCTAATACTCATCAAGCTAGATAATGTAGCTACCAAATCACTAAATTTTTTCTAAAGATATTGAAATAGGGTTCTACTATTAGTTGAGATTCTTAGGGTATTACAAATATAGGGATCAAAATAGAGAGAGACGGTGACCGAAGGGGTAAGGATAGCTAAAAGGATAAGAGTGGTGTTTATGTTCTACTAGGGAATAGAGATATTAATTCTAAAATAGAAATAATGTTGGCAATGTTGGTCAAGGGTTAGGAAAGTCAAGAGAGTTTCTTTAAGGAGATTAAGGCAGATATTTTGAGACTCATCCAAAAGGTAGAGTCATATGCTACTACTATTAAATAGCTTGAGTAGAAATTTAGGCAAATGTTGGCCATGTTGAATCAGCATTAATCGAACACTCTTTTAAAAAACACTGTGCAAAATCTAAAGAATAATGGTCACTGTCTAGCCATCACTACTCATAGTGGGAAGGCTACTATTAATCCCCCATGTCTGTGATTGATAAAGTCTTGGATGATATTGCTTATATTGATGAAACACCCAAAGAAAAACTTGAGAAGATGATGACTAATGGTGAGTCATTACAAATCAACAAGTGATTGTAAGCGTATTGAGAAGGATAAAGGAAAGGGGAAGGAAGTTAAACCCTTAGTAAAGACTACTCCATGACCTCTCCGACCTTTTGCTCAGAGTTTGAAGTATAAGAAAGAAGAAGGGAAGTATAAAAAGTTTATTACTATGCTAAAAGAATTGATGAACATCCCTCTTCATGAAACTCTTGAGTAGATTCATAGGTATGAAAAATTTATGAAGGATTTAATGACAAAGAAGAGATCTCTCTATTATAAGGACATTGATAGGTTGTATCATTATAGTGTGATTATATCTTCATCTATGGTGCAAAATAAAGTTGATAGTGGAGTATTCATGATTCTATGCACTATTAGGATACCTAGATTTGCCAGAGTGCTGTGTAACTTGGGTGCCAAAATCAATGTGATACTACTGGTAGTATTCAAACACCTAGTCCTAATACCTCTCAAACCAACAATGATGTGGTTATTAACTGCAGATCATAAGGTTAAAATGTGTGTGGGCATATCATTTGATGTTTTGGTAAAGGTGGACAACTTTATCTTTTTGACTGACTTTGTTGTCTTGGATTGTGATGTTGACTAAGAGGTTTCTATAATCTTGGGGGACCATTTTTATCCATAGGTAGAGAATTGATGGATATGGAGAAAGGGGATCTTAAATTTAGGCTGAAGGATGAGGAGGTCACATTCAATGTTTGCAGAACCATGAAGAAATTAACTAACTTGAGGGTGGTCTCTATAATAAATTGTATTAATGACCGTAGAGGCTACCTTTTGGGCTAACTTGATGAAGTATGAGCAATCAAGGTACCTTCATGATGTCACGATGTTAAATCAGGCGTTGCTTGGGAGGCAACCCAAGGTATCTTCTTATTTGTGTTAGTATGATTAACATTAGATATATGCACCTAAGGTGCCACAGGTATGTTCCTATCTCTCTTTTTTTATAGAGGCTTAATGCATTTAGGATCATACATGTCTATTTGATGGAGGTAGGGATACTTATGGGTCTACATATCATCTTGGAGATTTTTTTGTCATGTCTCTTTTCCCTAAAGTTTGTTCTTAGTAAAGATGGCATATTTAGGCCGTATTGTGTTTTGTTTCATATTGTTTTGTGTTGTTTTATTTATATAGGAGAAACCTAAGTACCTAAGGCATTTGATGTATTATGCTTTCATTATGCTTAAATGAGTTAGAAAAATGATACCCTCCAAAAAATATGTTTATATCTGACCACTTTGGATCTTGTTATGGCATTAGAATTAGGAACATAATAATAGAAGCTAGCATTTGCATGAATCAGATAGATAGTAGTGTGTGATGCTATCCTGTGCCATGTGTGTGTGAGATACTTACTTAGTTACCATTGTGTATGTAATCCAAAACTTGCCCAATTATTCTTGCCTAGGTTGTAGGGCAGTTGGTTAGAAAAGGATCATAGGACGTTCTTGAAATTAGTCCACTTTTAGCCTAAATGATCTCCTAGATTAGAATAAGTATCCCTTGATCCCTGTTTGAGCCTATATAGAGTATTTTCTTATCTTCACCTGTCACTTCTTATTTTAGTTACAATGAACCTTTTTTAGCCTTGCTCCTCCTTGAACATTGTGCACCTCAACTAAGGAAAATCGCCTAAATTGAGGGTGGCTATCATGGGGTTGGAAGATTAGAAGTGGGCATGAAGAAGGACATAAATAAGAAAAATAAAAATAGGGTTGGGGTATGGTAGAAAAAGAAAAAAGAAAAAATTTATAAATAAAAGTAAGAAGAAAAAAAGAGAAAGAATAAATGAAATCGCACTAAGCCTGAATAAACAGTAAAAAGAAAAAGGGAGAAATAAGGACAGAATAAAAGACAAGTTGGTTGATAAATGGACCCCTAAGTAATTGTAGTACCAAATAGGCTTAGAGATTAAATTCCAAAATGTACCATACCTGATATACAAACTAAGTACAAAATTGAAAACTAAACTACGATACGAAAAAAGGATAAGAATAGATAGAGGACAAATAATAAATATACACAATGGATGAAGGAATATCAAATAAAGGGTGTATCAAACCCTAAACCCTATATTCAATGTCACACAAATCACCTAATCTCCTACGTAGACCTCAAGGGAACTTGATTCCCAAGCAACCTACGTTTCTAAATGGAAAATCAACACAAGTGATTCCACACTTGCCTCAAGCTAATTCAATCTTATCTCAAACTTTCAAAAGGTCTTATATTTATTAATCATCAATAAACATTTTACAAAATAAAAGAGAAGTCCTATTTATAGTCTAGGAGTCTAGGCTAAGTTATTACATCACATGGGCCCAAAAGTGATCCATTTAAGAAACACTAAACATAAACTCCCATTACGCACATACTTGAGCATTTTTAGAGCATATGGGGCACACCCTAATAGTATAGTAGGTTATTTTGACCCTCCCTAGTGGATCTAGAGCGGGTTGGGCATACCTCCAAAGTGGATAGGGTGCATTTCCTCTTTCGGGGGCTTTTAGCCTCATTTTATCTCCCCTTGGCCTCTCTAACATTCATTGAGCCTCCTTGATCATCATAATCATCTAATGGATGCCTTTTTATAGCCGCCAAGAAGTTATCAAGTGTTTCTTTACCCGTAAGCATCCTCTTTAGCAACCAGAGACCATTTGGACTGTATCAATACCGACCACCAAGCCTACACTTCAATTCGAGTAAAGTACTATAGGGATCCTAGTTTGACTTTCTGAAAACTAGGGTAAAAAGAAAAGGGTAATCCTATGGTATTCTATGCAAATTTTTGGAATTTCTTTGTGAGTGTGAGGGTATCATGATTGTCCCTGCATTAACATACATTGTTCTACTGAGTGAGCAAGAATTTTTTATTGTGATGGTCCATGGTTTGTGTTGCTATCTGATTATTTATTTGGGTACTGTAATTTGCATATATGCTTGATTATGTGTTTCTAATGTAATGTCATAGTTGATTCCCTTATGCCATATTGTTGGGTTACATTGATTCACATAGTTGGTTTTGAAAAGTTAAAATAGAAAGGATGATGTCTTTGAGCTAAATTTGAGATTGATTTCCATAGGTATCTTAGGTTTCTCTTGGTTAAGCATCATGTTGTGTTTTGTTGTATTTTTGTTTCCTTAGGACATGCAAATGTTCTAAGTTGAGGGTGGTGATATGCCATATTTTCATGGCACTTTTGATGCTTAAAGATGGAAAATATGTAAGTACTTAGGCTCGTTTTGGTAGATATGATGTGTTTTTTTTGTTGTGTTTTGCAGAAACTAGGTTTTGGAGCTTAAAATAAAAAGAAGGAATCAAACCTGCATAATGGGCCACTTATGATTCCACCTACATGGTGTAGGTAGCGTACCGTAGGTTGTAGAATATCCAAGTTTAGAGAATCTAGAAGATGAAATTTTGACTAACACTTATGATGGGTCACTAACCCGGGGTAAGTACCACTTACACCCCATAAATGCCATCTTAAGTAGTAGAGATTGAAGGTTTAGAGAAGATGAAGATTTCAGATATTTCTTTCATATATGATGGCCACTTACTTGGGGTTAGTGTAACTTGGAATCTCTTTGTTCTTGGGTTTTGGTTGATTAATTGATTTGAGACTTTGGATTTTCTTCGTCAATTATTGTGAGATTATTCATATGTTTTCTTTATTGAATTCCATGGATTATTTCATAACTATGAGCAGCTAATTCCCTTAGTTAGGGTTGTGTGAACCCTGAAAGAAAAACAAAGTAGGGAAAGTGTGAGATTTTTCAAGATTATTGTTTACACTAGCATTGTGATTCTTCAGTTTATTTTTTTTCTTAGTGGTGGTTAATGCTTAGAACCCGCCTGTATTCGAGATCATCATCACAAAAGGGGTTGATATTGGGAAAAAAGATTACAATAGTGATTTGAGGCTATCAATCCTCATCTAATAATTTGATATAAAAAAGGTGATAGTTAAACTGGGATCAAAGACAACAATTAGTATGACAATACCTTAAGACTGACTAGTTAAAGGGTGAGATTTATCAAAGCATTCATATGATGGTTAGTAATACCTAGCTTGCCTAATTCTGCATGTGTAGAAAGGAGATAGAAGGATTGAGTGATATAAACCTACAGAGTTAGGAAGACAGGGGGAACACAGTCGTAATGTTCATCTTAGATTGATTACAACCAACGACATTCAAGACTTGTTACTTTTACTGATTACTACAAAATTCTCCCCTTTACTTTTCTGTACTTTTGGCTACTTCAGTAAGTTCGAGAGACATATTCGACCTATTCCCTATGGGATTGACTCCAACCTGGTTGGGTTAATATAGTTTGACAATGATCATATTTTATCATCTTGGAGGGTATGGTTTGGGCGACATCATCTATCCTTCCGGGCAATGACTTGGCTTGTCTACTAGTGGGATAAGGTAGGCGCCATCATGACTTAAAAAATCGAGTCGTGACAATTATATTGAATTAAGGACTATCGATTGAGTCTACTATAGATCCTAGATTATATACTTAGTTTATAATATATTGGCTGAGTATGTAAACAAAAAAAATAATTAGTAATAAATTAAATTATTAAAATTGATACAATTCAAGGAGTTTAAATAAGTTTTTTGATCATATAAGAGTCCACATTAATTTAGAGTGGTGATCAAAGTTGATGAGGATGAGTAATGGTTGAACAAACAACTTTCTTAGAGGAATGTTTGACAAAGCATAAGTATGTATTGAGGATGTCATTTGTTCTATCATTTCTCTTCCTCATACATCTTTGATCACCACTATCCATTTATGTGAACTCTTACATTATCATATGATACGTTTAAATTTCTTGCGCTTTTAAATTTCTTGCACTGTATAAATTTTCATAATTTATTTATTTTTAATTAATATCCTTTATAAAATTCTACTAGTTATGATCAACAAACATGTGTCATATTTCTTTAGGTGTAGTATAGAGGTAGACCTTTGTATAGGCTATACTATAACAAGTCAATGATTCACCGCATAGATAATAATACATGTTTATAGACTATTAGTAGTATATTATAAAAAAAATAATTAATTAATAATAAATTAAATTATTGAAATTTATACAAGTCAAGGAGTTTAAACAAGTCATATGATCATCAAAGAGTACACATAAATTGAAGTTGGTAATCAAAGATGTATGAGGAAATGTAGTGGTTAAACAAATGGAATCCTCAGAACATACTTATCATTTGGCAAACATAATTCTGATGATGTTTTCTATTTAATGATAACTCATCCTTATACATCTTTAATCACCACCCTCAATTAATGTGGACTTCTGTATAATCACATGACTTGTTTAAACTCCTTGAATTTCATAAATTCTAATAATTTAATTTATTATTAATTAATTAATAATTATTTTCTTTTTATAATATACTAGTAATGACTATATACTCATTCAGTATATCATAAACTAAGTGTATAGTCTAGGATCTATAGTGTACTCAATCTATGATCCTTAATTTAATATAATTTATATAATTGTCATATTTTTATTATATACTAATATTTTTGGACCATTATAACGTCCCGCATATTAAATACCATCAATTATATTGATTGTCTATTATTGACAATGATACCATTTGATTGTAGACCCTATGGTCATTCATTTTTTCTATTATATGACCATCCAATAGAAATTAGACCAGAGTCATTGTCTATACTTTTATATATATATATATATATATATATATATATATTTAAATATTAAAAAAGTTAACTATTGCATTCAACTTCTAACAACTTTGCAAAATTAAAAAATAAAAACTAGAAGACTTTTAACATATTTGAAAAATTAATTATTAAAGCAATCAACTTTTGTATTCCAAAATGGAGACTTTCCTATGGCTTACCATGACATGTTTCACATTGCAACTGTGATCCCCAAAGTACTTGTAGAAACAAAATTTGGTCGAGCATTCATACTTTCTAAATACCAACATCCATGCATAACTAGGACATACAAATTTCACCTTAAAGAGTTTTCTATAACCCTTCAATGTAGAAAAATCAAAACACTTCCTTATCGACATTTCATGCAGTAATATTTTCAGCTCTTTCTTGCTACTGAATGTTTGTTCTTTTTAGAAATTAGTTCCATTAGAGAAATAATTATTAGGTTGTGATCTTAATCCATACTCTTCACACTCTTCTTGAAATAAAGATTTTTCTCATCCGTTGAATGATAATTCATATTCATTGTATGAGCATTCAGACTCTAATATTCAACTGAATCATTAATGTACATTGGTAAGGTGTGGTGGTGGGTGTGGACTGAATTCATTGGTTCTACCAGAGACCTTACGATTATATTTATTCTCAATATAGACCTAGATAAATCGGCAACAACATCCAATATGTTCATAACTAGCTACCTACCTATCATTCTTTATGAATGTGAAATGCATTTTTCACCTCTCATTCATTAAATAGCTAATCACCAAGTCACTTGACTCCAAGGATAATTTTTACTCTCAATTACACTTGCAATTATGTCATCATATGAACCATTACGATGCAATACAATGAGCACTGTCACCTTACTAAAAGATTTTCAATTCCAACATTTGATGATCTCTTCCCATTATTCCATATAATCACCACCTACAATAATAAATTCTGCTATTGCCATTATAGACTACAGTAACCGATCCTAGATCAAGGTGTCGGTCTATGCCGAGTCGATGATTGATCGATGAATTATAAGAAATTCATACAAAAATATGAGTGAAAGAAATCAGGTTCTTATCAATGTTCTTCTAACTATTGATATGCAGAAATTTTTTTTAGTGCTTCTAAACTATTATAATCTATCTAATAAAGAGTTATGGAGTGATTTTTGAATGTTTTTCAAGCCAGTAAAAGTGGTTAGAAAATGTTCTTTGAGAGAATTTCTTAAGAAATGTAATAAAAAATGAGTCAATGAGTACAACTGAAAATTTTCAATTGTAAGGAGGAAGATTTCTCTTAAGAAGTCACCGGAATAAAAAAGGTAGGTGAAAACAAGAGCTTTTTTGATGGATTCTTGGACAATCTTTTTTAAAAGTAAAAATCAGAAAAATAAAGAAAACTGTCAGATATTTTTTGGATGAGGTTGGGGACTAAAGTGTAATATTAAAGACTTATGTCTTAGTTTTGAATAGTTTAGGAAGCCAAATGTGTGACATCATAATTCATGTCTACACATTATATTTTTCTTAAACTTGTGTTTAAATGTTTCATTATATTTTGTAAGTGGATACGGGCCAAAACTCCCGAATGACATGCTCATTACTAGAAGCAGTATGGAAGAGATTGTGAAAACAAAGGAACAACTAAAACAAAAATTTAAAATGAAGGATTTGAGATAGCTCAAATATTTCTTATGGACAAAATTTTCTAGATCTAAGCAAGGAATACTCATGCATAAGAGAAAGCATGCTCTAGAGCTATTTCTAAGTTAGGACTTAGTGCTTCAAAACTACAAATAACTTCTATAGACACTAATATCAAGTTAACCTGATGAATATGTCAAGATAAACTCTGTCGAGACAAGAGCAACAGGTATTGATCCATTTACTCATCAAGAGGCTTATGAGAATATAATTAAAAATCTAAATTACTAAACCATGACCAAACCTGACATATCATTTGGAAGAAAAACGCTAAGTTAGTTTCTTCAAAGTTTAAAGAAATCACACATAGAAGCAACAATGAGAATAGTCAAGTATATTAAAGGGTAACCTGGAAAAGGTGTGTTTTTATCTAGCACTCGCAAGAATTATGACTTTTATGATGTTGATTGAGCATATTTCCCTCATTCTAAGAAACATGTTATAGGATATTTTTTACAAGTTGAAAATTTACTTGTTTAGTGGAATAATTATAATCCACTGTTTTATGGAGTTCAACAGAATCTAAATATAGGAGTGTATTGTTACTATAGTTATTGAGATTATGTGGTTAGTAGAACTAACGAAGGACTTAGGTATTAAAGTTTAGAAATCTATAAACATATTCACTGACAGCAAAGCACTAATACAGCTTGTAGCCAAACTAATTTCTCATGAGAAAGCAAAACATAGATAGACTGTGAATTCTTAAGGAAAAAGATAATACAAGGTTTGGTGACTACAAAGTAAATTCCAATACAAGAAAAACCAAAAAATCTCTTAACAAAGGGTTAGTGCAAGGTGCATCATCATCATTATATTAGATCCAAGCTAGGAAGTTCAAAATATTTTCTCACGTCCTATCTTGAGGGGGAGTGTAGAAATAGAAAAAAAGAAAGTTAATTAAGTTCACAAAGGTAAAACTATATTTTTCTTTCCTTAGTCACTTTCACTATTAAGTTAGTTAATTAGTTAGCATTAGCCTTCATAAAGTTAGTTAATTAAAAATTAAGCAAATCAGAGACTTAATTGATTAACTTGCATGTAATTGATTAATTATATATATATATATATATATATATATAATAAGGCTTCATTTAAGGCTAAGTTTTTTCAGATAATAAAAACTCTCTCTTCTCTTTCTTCTCTAAACCTTTGTGAAAAAGAATTGTTACTCTACTGTTTCATTCTCTTTTATTTTATTCACAATTAAACACAAATTTCTTCCAGTAATGTCATATCCGAAGGAATGTTGCTATTGGGTCTTCCTGATCCAGTCTAACGAACCAGGTTTAACAATGTTTTTATTTAGGCACTCGACAAACTAGGTCTACTTTTAATGGAATGTTTTAACTCGTAATAAAGTGTCCAATTAAGTACTTTAAATTTAATTTATTTAAAATAAATTTTTATGTTATTTTATTTGACTAGTAGATAGTTAAATTAACCACATCTAACATAACATATCTATTTTTACAGGGTGGCAAGGAAAAACTAATGAAGCCTTTGCTTTATGCCCAAAAAATTTTTGGTCCAAATATTTTCAAGTAACAACAAATTTTATGATTCTATTTTCTCTTAAATAACTCTCAAATTACACTCTTGAATGGGTGTAAGCGATTGTTGTCTATATAAAACCCAACTAGGTTGGGGTTAAATCCTATAGGGAATAAGGTGTGAACTTTAATTTGAATAAGGTCAATTGTCACTTTAAATATTTTAGTGTTGTAATCAATATAAATGATAAACCAGAGTTATGTTCACCATGGATATTGGGAGTTAACAAATACTAGATAATGCTTGGGATTCTTGGAGTAAGTAGAAACAACAGAATATCCCTGACTATGATACTGTCTGACTTATCTCTCGACCTCACCAGACAATTTATTATCTAATTCTCTCAAACTTAGATAACTTGTCTTTTTTAAATGGGATGTTATCTCAGGTAGATTAATCCAGTTACGACATCAATCATTAAATAGAAGGTTGGTAGCTTCCGAGTCCTTGTTGATAATTCACGTCCTCTAGTCTGTTTCTCCGATAGAAGAAAATAAAACCTAAGGCATAATCTAATGTTTGCAACCAATAGATTTTAGTCAAAACAATAGAATTTCAAGACGTCCTACTACTCTTTGAATCTGTTAAATGCCTAGTAACCTATCAGACCCTAATCCATGGATCCTATAACTTTGGCTAATGGAATTAGCCGTTCATGATTTGATGAACGAAATAACGAGTTGAATTCATCATAATAACGATAAAATTTTGAATAGATGAAAAACAATAAGTAGTTTCTTCAATTTACTCACGAGATAGAAACCCAAAAATTATTGATAAGTGCTTTTTTAAAAGAAACAAAAAAAATTTGATGGTAAAGATGAAGCAATGTTACGTGCTTCTATTCAGAAATTCTTCTCTGATAATTAATGATCCGTCCCTAAAAAAACCCTAAAACAAGTTTTTAAATAGTCAACCCTAAATAAGGAAATAAAATCAAAGTTTTAGTTTTCTCTTCAGATTGGACGACGACGATCTTGATGGGGTGTCAGATGCCTGACGACGTATGAGAGATGTCGTCAAAGGTTCCAGTGAATTGTTATCTTTTGACTCTTCAAACGGAAAACCTGACGGCGTGTCAAAATTCTTGACGGCGCGTGACCATTGCCGTCACAACTTCACTGGATATTAGTATTCTCTGCTTCTAGTTGACGGCAATTTTGATGCCATGTCACATATTTGATGGCCCGTCCTAAACGTCATATTATTTCATCTCAGTTTCTCAGGTTATGTCTAAGCTTGATGGCAACTTTGACAGCCTGTCCCATGTATGATGGCGTGTCAGCTATACTTCAGCTTATTTACACCAAATTTCAACTGATTTATTCTTCTTTCCTTTGGTTTCCTCCCTGATCACTTGTATCTACGTTAACACATTAAAAGAAATCAAAAACAGAAAAAGTTGCTTAAGAACTTGCAATTATTCAGAGTAAAAAGCTTCAAATGTGTTAGCATCGGCTCACATATCAGCACTCTCAACTTAAACAATCGCTTGTCCTCAAGCAACCAAAACATAACTAAGAGTATACAAAGTACAATTCGGTAGCTAACTACTCTCATCAGGTTATAATACATACACCATATCCATTATCAATCAGCAAAATCGAATGTGTCTAATATTTGAAAACACCCATGTAACTCATATGTATTTAGATATGGCAAAACTCTCAGCAATAACTGCCTAGCACATAGCCAAATTACATTATCCGAACAAAACAGTTAATAGCAATATGCCTGGTGTACCCTCACAACAAAGTAATCCATTTCTCACTCAGATTCACATGTATAGACATAGGGATAAATGTAAGACTCACTCTCAGGATGAAGTTCCAACATTGCGCATCAAATTCCATAGGCTTGCCCTTATAGTCAGTATCTAAGTCTTCAGACAAGTCAATTAGGATCACTCTAGGGATTTTCTTAAGCTTGTAATATAGGCTCAGGGTTGGTATGATATTCATGGGTATTTCATAATGACTACACCTCCTTGTCACTACATTAACTCACGGGGTTTCAACTTTTGACCTTCTTTGCTTCCCTTTTTTATTTGTCAAGCATTCTCAAGATGGGTGTTGTCTGTTCAAGCATTAGATTAAATTTTTTAGTTTTCTTTTTTTATTTTTCACTACACCCAACTTGTTGTTAATTTTCCTTCTTTTACCTCTCTTCATACTCATAATTAATCACGTACCCCTATAGTAGCCACCTTCAACTTAGGTTATTTGCCTAAGTCAAGGTGCACAATGTCCAAGGAGGACCAGGGCCAAAATAGGTTCATTGTGACATAATAGGAAGGTGAAAGGTGTATAAGAAAGAACTGGGCCATTTAGGCGCAAAAAAGGATCAAGGGATATTATTCACATTTGGACGGTCATTTAAGCTAAAATGTGTTAACATGCAAAAACGACCTGTGATCCTTTCATAACTCCAATCCTATGACTATGGTATGACTAGCAGGGCAAGTTCTAGATTCAACGCACAATGGGAACTGAGTAAGACCTTACACGGACATAGCACACAATTATATCGCACATCACTACTCATCTATTTCATGCATTTGTTTTCTACAGGTTACTTATTTGCCATACTAATGCCACAAAAAGATACATAGTGCTCACACTAGATGCAATTCAAACAATTTATGATAGATTAGACCACTGGAGAGGTACTCAAAAATTACAAAACAAGCTAACTTCCTCAAGTACTTATACTATTCCTAATTATTTACAGAACATGTTACAACAACAGTTTCCCTATACCCTCAACTTAAAATCAAAAATAAAATGCACTAAGGGTTAGGATGTACCTGAAGATAGTTAAGCCTATGGATCCTGGGTCTTCGACCCTGTTACAACATCATCTACCGTCTTCTTCTCACTCAAAGCATTTGCCTTTGTAGTGGCTATAGCCTGGCTCGATGAAACACCTGCATCCCTAGCTCTGATGGCTGCTTCCCATTTTTTTGTGTTAGCCAGGGACTTCAATTTTGCCCTTTTCAAATCTTCCTTCTCTTCTTTCTACTTTGATTTATTTTTAGATTTTCTCCCTTCTTCATTATCCGACTTATCTCTCTTATTCTTGCCTTTCTTTTCCCTCTTTTTATTCTTTTTCTTTGGGGAATCCATAGTGAGATCGAGTATAGGAATTTCTTTCTCTACATTGTGCATAGCTGAACCTGTTGGCACCATGATTTGGTGCTGCTGCATCATCCTAACCCCAGATTTTACCTTATCCAATGCAGCCTTGAAAGTGGCAAGATCAGCACCTGTCATCTCTCTTACCCGAGCATCGAATCTATTCCCTAGATTTGCCACCCGCTCAATCAAAGTCATGAAAGGTTCAAGTGCAGCTTCGAGTGAAACTTTGATTATTTTGTCCACACTGGAAGTAAAATATTTAGTAAAGGCCTGTAGTTGCACCTCACACTAATTTGCTTGCCTAGCCACCTTCCTAATATCAATTGGCTGAAATGCTGAACCTGTTGCTGCCGGAGGGACTGAAGTAGTCACTCACTTTGAGGAACTGAGACTGCCTGAGTTGAGTATGCTGGTGGTGGTGGTACAACTTTGGAGATTTGGACCCCTATATCTGGTGCTGATATAGTCTCAATGACTGGAGGATCAACTGCACCAACTGCATCTCGATTAAGTCGTAAGCCTGACCGACTTTCATTTTTGCTAACAGGGTTGTGAGTTTTCTTGGCATGTATCTCATAATCAATACCTGAAATCTCAGGTACATTAGCTGCTTCATAAAACCTAGTAATCAAAAATGGGAATGGATATGCAGCATCGGGTCTTGCGAGCCGAATCTTGATCTCTTTCGCTATTATTTCTCCAAAATACAAGGGATTTCTATCTATCAAGCTTACAACCAATATTGCTCAATCATACCCCTAATATGTTGTCACCCTAGGTGGGTATCAGATGAACTCGTACAAAACCCCACATAAATTTGGCCTCTGAATTTAGAGACGCTTTGGTAATCTTTTCTGCCAGATTATTCAGCCACTCAGGTTCCCCATTTGCTATGAGAGTTGCTAGCCATTTGCGCTGGTTTTCTTATGTTTCAATAGGGCATAGAAGGTAGGTGAAGTGGCTCATGGGACAAAGGCTGGACCATGAAGAAACCTGTTTATGGTGGCATTGAAATATCCATCCTCACTCCACGTACTGGAACTTTGGTTAGCAGAGGCTTATCTGAAGTTCTATTTCCTTCTTTGCACATATTTTCCATCGTAGCCTGGTAGTTCATGTAGAACTCCCAGACTAATGAAGGAAATTAAACACCGCTTCCCCTGGTAGTCCACTCCAAGTCATACTCCTTGAGTTTTTGTATCACCTCAGGGTATCTGATTAACCCTGTAGTGATGATTTTTTTCTCCTCTAGAATTGGCCTTCTGGCACTTCATCGATCTATTCGGCGAAGTCCATCCAAATAGATCATTTCAGCCCTAGGGATTTTCCATCTCGCATTGTTCCTAACCTCGGGGTTTTTGCATTTCACCAAAGTTTCCCATGCTGGAGAATCCTTATCACCTTGCTGCTCTGATGATGGTGATTCAGACTTAGTTTCTTCAATTGCAGGCCTTTCAGAGTCTTTAGTTTCAACTTCTTGTTTAGTGTCCTTAGACACCTGTTCAGTGTGTTTTGATCCTTGTTCATCCGATGCTTGCTCAAATGAGGTTGTTACCTCAGTATCATCAGTATCCCCCACCTCAATAGGCTTAGGTCGAGGTGGTGTCTTTGGACCAGCTCTCTTTCTAGTCCATGAGCAAGGGTTCATCATCTCCATAATTAGAGTCCTCGTTGACAAGTTGTCGAGGTACATTCTCTTTAGCCAATTTCTTTGGTGTGGTTGGATTCTTCTTCTTGGGTGCCATTATCAGTTCTGTAACAACATAGAAATCCTTAATTAGTGTCCATAATCAAATAAGAGAAGAAGAAGGATCACCTCAGTTTAACATTATCACTGTTTTTAGTTCGCAGGTTTGACAGCCTTTCTGATTTGCCATCACAGGTGTGACGGTGCTTCAAAAGAATCGTCAACCTTATCCAGAATCTACAAAATTTCTCAGCTTTTAATGGAATTTTTGACTGGCCGTCACACAGGTGCAAGGCCGTGAAAATTGCCATCAGAGAACATTATAATTTCTAACTTCTTTTTACTTGATTTTTCTTCTACCATTATTCTGAATTTCAACTTAGGTCATGTTCTTTACTGAGATTTCCATGAAGTTATACCGCATACCCCTACAAACCCTAGTTTTTGAAGGGGCTTGAAGCATGTTAATGGGTTCAGCTCACTCCTTTGAAACCAAGGTTTCTTTTAGTTCACAATCGATCCAAAGAAAGATGAAGTTGAAGTTTTTCTCATACCTGGATATCGACACTTAGCTGATGTACTCTAAACACCTAGACTTGTAAGTGAGAGAAGAATGAGATGAGAGAGGGAGAATATTTCTTGACTTAACTCTCAGGCTTCAACAAGGAAAGTCTTAAAAGTTTGCCTTAGAAGGGATTAAATTTGAAAAAGCAAAGGAAATAACTCTCTCAGAAATCAAAACCAAAGTTGGAAGTGAAATATCTAAAGTACGCAGAAATCTGAACAACTATTGTTGGGCCGGGTTAGCCTGAAATTTTTAAGCTGGGCTTAACTCATTTGACGACTTTTTTGACGGTGTGTCAGATACCGGACGACGCTTCAAAATTATCGTCAGCCTTAACAGAATAAGGCTTTGACTTGATTATTTTGATGCCATTTCTCAAGGCTTGTCATACTTGTGACATCCCATCAAAATTGACGTCAACCTTCTCAAGCTGACTGAAACTAGTTCATCTCCTTTGTACAACTCTTAGCTATAAAAATTAAACACACAAGTGCAATAAAATTAAAATATTGGGTTGCCTCCGAAACAACTCTTGATTTAACGTCGCAGCATAACTTGATTATCTTGACTACTCAGACTTCATCAAAATACCATATTGATACCTCATTACCATTTTCCCAGAATACATCCACAACTGAGAAGATATTCATCTCCTCCAATTGCTTCTTAGGAGGGTGCATTTGGAAGCTGGCCTCCCTTTTCCCATACTTGAACTTTAGCTCATTGAGCTCCATATCAACCAATACTCTTCTCATGGCTAATAGTGGTCTACCCAAAATGATGGGTACCTCAAAATCAACATCACAATCCAATATCACAAAATTTGCAGGAAGAATAAAGTCATCCACCTTTACCGGCCCATTATGCAATATACCAACTGGAAGTTTCACTGATCTATCTGCCATCACAAGATGCATCGTTATGGGGGTAGGTTCACCCAATCTAATCTTCTTGTAGATATCAAGTGGCATCAGATTAATACTTTCTCCTAAGTCACATAAAGCTTTGGTAAACTTCATGGACCCAACTATGCATGGTATGGTAAATGCTCCAGGGTCAGGCTTTTTCTGCACTAAGGATTATGAAGAAACAACACTACAGTGGTGGATGTTGTCCACCGGCTCATAGCTTACCTTCCGCTTCTTTGTTAACAGTTCCTAGATAAATTTAGCATAGTTTGGCATTTGCTCAAGTGCCTCCCTCAATGTACATTCACCGTCAGTTGTTTTATTAGTGCTATGAATTTGCTAAATTTTTCGTTATCTACTTTCTTCTTCATTCTCTGAGAAAAGGGAGGTCGTGGTCTTGGTATTTCTTTTAATACCACTTCCCCTTTCTTTTCGTCTTCTTTCTCCAAAATATCAACAAAACCATCTAGCTTCTCAAACTCCACTAGATTGCTTTCTTCTGACTCATCGACACTTACCTCCTTCTCCATATATTTGCCCATAGAAGGGCCAAATAATATCTCTCCACTCTGAGTGGTAATTGCCAAACAAGAGCCATAAGTCCACAATTTCTGAACCATATCGCTAGGTAAAGTACCAACTTTTCTCTAGTTCAGCGTAGCCAAAAGTTGGCTTATCTATTGCTCCAACTTCTTAATAGAAGTAGAGTGTGAGCTAACCAACTATCTGAGGGTAGAAAATTTGCTTTTCATAGTAGTTACCCCCGAGTTGGTAGGTTCAACTCCCTTCAACAGCTTTTCCATCATGTCCTCCATGAACATCTTGCCAAAACTAGTCGTCGAAGCATCCTGACTTACAAGAGGAATATACAAACCACTCCTGTTATTATTGTTTTTCCAATGTCCCTGCTCCCTATCTTTATAATCAGGCTTGTCATAGAAAGTCCGACCTTGGTCCCCTTGGTTATTACCTCAAAAACCCCCCTGATTACTCACATAATTTGCCTCAACCTCAGCACCTGTAGACACAGTACCCTGAGATTCCACAACCCTAACCATTTCAGTCTTGCCGGATAGTAAGTGCTTGGCCAGCAAGTCTATATGCGTCTTCAAATAGGCCATGTACTGATCTCGCTCCTTATCTCTTCTACTATGCTCTGCAGTAATACCACCAGTAATAGTCTGGCTAGCCACTACAGAATCCCTAGTATGCCAAGCCCGACTTTGCTTGGTCATTCTATTAAGCAAGTCAGAAGCATCTAGAAAAGAGAGGTCAATGAATGAACCACCTACAGCGTTATTAACAATAGGCTTCATCACAGAGTTGAAAGGTCTGTACAAAGTCTCCATCAAGTGCAGGTCAATCATATTATGGGTTTCTTCTTAAATCTTTCCCAGGTTTCGTGTAGCACTTTAGTCGGAAGCTGTCTGAAATTGCTAATTTTGTCCCATAATTGTACCCTTCTGGAGAGTGGAAATAACCATTCTTGGAACACGTCTTTCAACTTTCTCTAGTTGGTTATAGAATTGGGCTCTAACTCATTCAACCATATTGTAGCCTCCCCAGACAGAGACAAAGAAAACAATCTCAACCTGATCGCATTATGTCTCACTCCCGGATTGTCGAAGGATTTGCAAATGGTGATAAAGTTCACCAAATGCACGCTAGGATCATCACTAGGTAAGCTTCCAATTAACTCCTTCAGATTCAGGTATTGGATCATGGTACTTGTTATGATGAATTTTGCACCTGGTGCCAACGGTGGAGGAATGATAGCACCCATGGCACCAGCTCTATCCATTCCTTCATAATCTTCATACCTTCCTTAGACTGGACGGTTTCTATTGACATTTCGCTGCATTGGTGCAGCAATTTGCTCAGCCCACTTTGGATTTTATGGATTCAGCAATTTCTCATCACCCAAGTCTTCATCATCAGGATTCTGGTGACGTTCTTGCTGACCCAAATTTTGCACATTCACTTGAGCCCTGGCCATAGCAGCTACTCTTTCTGCTTCCTGTTGTTCAGCCATTCTTCCTATCAGTTGAGGTTTCGAATTGATTGGTAATAATGGTTCTCCGAAACTTCTTGTTTTTGGCATAAGAAATACAGTATCTATAATAAACAAAATCAACAAATAAACATAAATCAAGGAAACTTAACTATCAGCAGATTTTTGCGTACAAACTTTTAGTCTACAACCGTATTCCCCAGCAACAATGCTATTTTTGATAACGCTCAAATTACACTCTTGAATGGGTGTAAGTGATCGTTGTCAATATAAAAACCAACTAGGTTGGGTTCGAATCTTACAGGGAATAAGGTGTGAACTTTAATTTGTTTACGAAATACTTTACTGCTAGTTTACTGTTTCCGAAAATGGGGGTTTAAATTTCACAGAGAGTCAATTGTCATTTTCAATATTTTAGTGTTATAATCAATATAAATGAGAAATCTGAGTTATGTTCACCATGGATATTGGGAGTTAACAAATACTAGGTAATGCTTGGGATTCTTGGAGTAAGTAGAAACAGTAGAATATCCCTGACTATGATACTGTCTGACTTATCTCTCGACTTCACCAAACAATTTATTATCTAATTCTCTCGAACTTAGATAACTTATCTATTTCCAATAGGATGTTATCTTAGGTAGATTAATCCAGTTACAGCATCAATCATTAAATAGAAGGTTAGTAGCTTCCGAGTCCCTATTGATAATTCACGTCCTCTAGTCTATTTCTCCGTTAGAAGAAACTAAAACCTAAGGCATAATATAATGTTTGCAACTAATAGATTTCAGTCAAAACAACAGAATTTTAAGACGTCCTACTACTCTTTGAATCCGTTAAATGCCTAGTAACTTATCAGACCCTAATCCATGGATCCCATAACTCTGGCTAATGGAATTAGCCACTCATGATTTGATGAACGAAATAACAAGTTGAATTAATCATAATAAGGATAAACTTAAGAATAGATGAAAAACAATAAGTAGTTTCTTCCATTTACTCATGAGATAGAAACCCAAAAATAGTTGATAAGTGCTTTTTTAAAGAAACAAGAAAAAAATTTGATGGCAAAGAGGAAGCAATTTTAAGTGATTCTCTTCAGAAGTTCTTCTCTGATAATTAATGATCCTTCCCTAAAAAACTCTAAAACAAGTCTTTAAATAGTCAATCCTAAATAAGGAAATAAAATTAAAGTTTCTGTTTTCTCTTTGAATTGGTCGACGACGATCTTGACGGCGTGTTAGATGTCTGACGACGTGTGCGAGATGTTGTCAAAGGTTCCAGTGAATTGTTATCTTCTGACTCTTCAGACGACAAAACTGATGGCATGTCAAAATTCTTGATGGCGCATGACAACTGCCATCACAACTTCACTAGAAATCAGTATTCTCTACTTCTGGTTGACGGCGATGTTGACGCCATGTCACATATTTGACGGCCCATCCTAAACGTCGTCATATTTTATCTCAGTTTCTCAGGTTCTGTCTAAGCTTAATGGAAACTTTGACAGCCTGTCCCATGTATGACGTCACTTCAAAATTTACGTCAGCTATACTTCAGCTTAATTACACTAGATTTCAGCTGATTTATTCTTCTTTCCTTTGGTTTTTTCCCGGATCACTTGTATCTGCATTAAAACATTAAAAGCAATCAAAAATAGAAAAAGTTGCTTAAGACTTCGCAATTATTCAGAGTTAAAAGATTCAAATATGGTAGCATCAGCTCACACATCAACTCCCATGCATACCAGTACATTCAATCTTACTGACGCATTTGTGCTATGGTGTTTTATACCATAGGTTCAGAAGCACGAGCTCCAGAGCATCAGTAGCATTCTAGTCTCGACAGTCAGAGTTAGCAATAAGTCCTTATCCCTCGAGGACATGACCATACTTTATTATCTCATTAATTAATTTATTTCAGTAGTTGGAGTTAGTTGGGGATATGTCCCATAAACTCCTTATTCAGACAGTTTAGAGGCTTTTGGACTATCATGTTCAGACAATTATTTTAGTTGTTTTGGTATTGATATACCATATCTTCAGATGTTATGTTTTATCAGATCTTTGAACCTTATGGCCTTTCATCCTTTATTTATGCATTTATATAGAATATTATGTAGTGTACATAAATAAATATCAGTCATGGGTTAGCTTATGGTCCTTCAGGATCATGAGCACCGTGTGGCATTTTGGGTACTAGACTCGGGGCATTACAGGGGAAATAAGCTACACATTGAATCCCATTTTACGTGGAGAGAGTAACGCATCACGCCCTAATCACATTGAGAGAGCAACGTACCACAGCCAAATCACGGACCCTTACTTCCTCTCCTGATTAAAACCAGAACTCTTTGCTCGGGTATCGGATTAATGCAAAATTGGTGGGTCTTAAGCTTAAAACTTCCATGTATATAAAAAGTTATTTACGTTTAAACTCGACCCTTGTGGAATTGAACACCAAAATTTGGCTGAATCAAAGGCTCTTAGCTTAACTTTTCTCTAAGTGATTTCTATGAATATTTTTCACCTCATAAGCACTTAACACACTAGTATAAAGTTCATGACTCATGTATTCAAATACAAATCATGGCATTAGAGTTTACACGGGTTGGAATGATGGTTCAAAGTCTAGCCAAAACATACGGGGTGCTATATTTTCTCCCCCCTCGAATCATTCATCCTCGAATGAAACTAATTAAGCTGAGATACAAAGAATACTAAGAGTCTATACTGAATACTGCTAAGTTAAAATATGATCAAATAACTGGGTCTAAAAAATGATACATTATATGAAATAATAATAGTTGTATAGATGGTATAGTGAATGAAAAGAGTCAACCTAAAGAAAATTATTACCTCAAGCTGAGTCTGAATTCATGGAGAAAAGATGAGGATACTAGGCCCATGTATTTGTTTCTTCTTCCCAAGTTCTCCCTCAATAGACTGATTCCACCATAGAACTTTAACCACGGGAACTTCTTTATCCCTTACCCTATGATTCTGACGATCAAGGATCTCAACTTGAACTTCTTCGTAGGAAAGGCTATCCTGAACATATATACTATTTTAAGGAACAACAACAGTTTAATCACCAATGCATCTATTTAACAAAGAAACATAAAACATTAGATGAACTGAGGCCAAATTTACAGGCAACTCTAGCTCATAAGCTACCTTCCCAAAATTGTTCAAGATTTTATAAGGGCCAACATATCGGGGATTGAGCTGCCTCTTCTTGCCAAATCTCTTCACTCCCTTCATGGAAGAGATTTTCAAAAAGACTTATTCACCAACCTCAAACTCAAGATCTCTTCTTCTTATATCAACATAGGATTTCTGATCGCTTTGGGATGTCTTCATCCTTTCTTTAATCAACTGAACTTTCTCCATCACATCAATCATTAAATCTAGTCCTATTAAAGAAGCCTCATTGCTCTCAGACCAACCAATAGGATATCTACATCTCCTACCATAGAGATCCTCAAATAAATCCATTTGGATACTGGAGTTATAGCAGTTGTTGGAGGCAAACTCAATAAAGGTAAGTGGTCATCCCAACTACCTTTAAAATCAAAGACACACGCTCCCAAGATATCCTTTAAGGTCTGAATGGTCCTCTCTACCTAACTATCTATCAAAGGATGAAAAGTTATACCGAGATGAACTGGGGTACCAAGCCCCTTCTAAAAGGCCTTACAAAATTAAGAGGTAAACTGAGTAACTCTATTTGATATGATAGACAATAGAATCCCGTGTAACTTAACCAACTCCCTCATGTAAATCCTAGCATAATCCTCAGTTGAGTATGAAGTATTAACTGGTAATAAATAAGCTGATTTTTACATTTAATCTATTATGACCCAAATCGAATCATACTGATGATGCGTATGAGGCAAACCCATCACAAAATCCATGTTCAACACTTCCTATTCCCAACCGGGGATATTGAACTCGTAAAAAGTACCACTAGTCCTCTAGTGCTCAACTTTAACCTACTAAAAATTTGAACACTTATCCACATACTCTACAATACCCTTCTTCATACCATTCCACCAATAGATTTCTACAAGTCACGGTACATCTTAGTGTCCACTAGATTAATGGAATACCATGCTTTATGCGCTTTTACCAAAATTCTCTTCGTCAACCCATTAACACATAAAACACATAACCTACCCTGGAAACATAACACACCATCTCCCCTAAAAGAAAACCTCTACTTTCTTTTCTCTAACTGATTTCTTCAACTTAACAAGATTGGGATCCCTATATTTTTTTCCATCTCTTCGGCAACCAATGGCGATTTTGAACCATTCTGGACCCATACACTGCCTTTAGCTGAGTCAATCAATCGAACACCTAATTTAGTAAGTTAATAAATCTCCCGGACTAACTTCTTCTTATGCTCCTCAACATGAGCAACACTACCCATAGACACTCTGCTAAGGGCATCTTTCACTACATTGGTCGTGCCCGAATAATACCATAAAATCATATCATAATCTTTCAACAATTCAAGCCACCTTTTATGACAAAGATTTAAAGATTTCTCCAAAAATATAAACTATAAACTTTTGTTATCCATGAACACATCAACATGAACCCTGTAAAGATAGTGCCTCCAAATTTTCATGGCAAAAATAGCAGTTGCCAACTTAATATCATGGGAAGGATATAATTCTTTTTATAGGGTTTAATATATCTAGAGAACTTACCTCTTTGTATCAATACACAACTAAGAACAAATCTAGAAGCATCACAGTAAACTATAAAACCACCAGAACCATTTGGCAAGGTCAAGACTGGGGTTAAGGTGAGTTGAGAGTTCAACTCCTGAAAACTCTTCTTGCATGAATTTGACCACTAAAATTTGGCTTTCTTCTGAGTCAATCAAGACATGGGGGATGAAATAGAAGAAATCCCCTCAACAAACCATTTGTAATAGGCACCAAACCCAAAAAACTCCTGATATTTAATGGAGAGTTGGGTCTGGGCCAGTTTCTCACTATTTTGGTCTATTGAGGGTCAACTTTAATGCCATTACCGAAAACAATATGACTAAGAAAAGATACTGATCTTAGCCAAAATTCACAGTTACTAAATTTGGTGAACAATTATTGAGCTCTAAAGGTTTGCAACACAATTCTCAAATGGTTTGCATGATCATTTTCACTATGAGAATATTAAAAAGTGTCATAAATAAAGACTAAGATAAACAAGTCCAAGTACTGCTTCAACACTCTATTCATTAAGTCCATAAAAACTGTGGGGGAATTTGTTAGTCCAAAAGACATAACTAAAAATTCGAATTGGCCATACCAATTTTTGAAGGCTATCTTTGGAATGTCACATTCTTTGACTCTAAGATGATGATAGCTGAATCCGAAGTCTATCTTAGTAAAGTAACTGGTACCATGAAGTTGGTCAAACATGTCATCAATCCTGGGAAGAGGATATTTGTTTTTGATTGTGACTTTGTTCAACTAGTGATAATTGATGCACATTCTAAGAAAATAGTCTTTGTTACACACGAACGAGACTGGAGCACCCCAAGGAGAGCAGTAGGCCTTATGAATCCCTTATCTAAGAGATATTTCAATTGCTCTTCCAACTCCTTAAGCTCAGCTGGAACCATTCTATAAGGTGGAATAGGGTTAGGCTGGGTATCTGAAAGGAGATCTATTTTGAAGTCAATTTTACTCTCGGGAGGAACTTTCAGAAGATCTTTAGGGAATACATGTGGAAATTCCTTTACTTCTGAAACAGAAACGAGACTAGGAGTCTCAGAGCTTTAGTCTTTGACTCAAACAAGATGGTAAACACACCCTTTGAATATAATCTTTCTTTATCTAAGATATGAAACAATCTGACCTCTACGCACTTAGGTACTACCCCTCTATTCAATAACTTATTCATTGGGAAATTTAAAATGAATGACTCTATTTCTGCAGTCAACTAAAGCATAGAATGAGTGGAGCTAATCTATGCCGAGAATGGCATCTAAATCAATCATCTTTAACTTAGCAAGATCTACTGAGATACTCTGACCGGGCAATTTCTGTATACCCATCTAACTATAATAGATTTACCCACTAGGGTAGACACTGAGAAATATTCTGTTGATGATTTAGGACTGATACCAAAATTGATGGCTATATAAGTAGTCACAAAAGATAGTGAAGCTCTGGGATCTAATAAAATATAAACATAGAGATGGAAAACCTGTAATGTATCCATAATCACATCAGGAGAACTTTCCCGATCATGCTGTGTCTAGAGGGCATACAAACTATTCTGGCGCTGCCCACTGGTTGCACTGGAAGTGGTACCCTACTGAGTGGGTTGTTGGTTAGAGCAAAAAGATGATTGGATTGACCCTGCTACCCAGCGTGAGGCAATTCTTGACTCTGTGGCCTGGTTAGCCACATACAAAACACGCATCACTGCTAGCTCTACATACACCATGATGATTTCTACCACACTTCCCACAAAGATGATTAGTACGACTACTGTTCATGCTACCCTGGGACTTAGACCCTAGTGCCCTATCCTGACAGTCAGTCCTAAAATTTGGCACTGGCACACTATCTATAGATGGATTTGTGGCTAAAAATTTCTAATAGAACTATGAATGGTTACCACCCTCTGACCTCGATTGTGAAAAGTTGAAACTTCCTATTTTGGCCTTTTTATTCTCTCTCTTTTTTCCTTTAAGGTTTTTTTTTCTCAATCTGTTAAGCATGAACCATAAGTCTAGATAAGTCTATCTCATTAATCAATATTGGTCCTACACTTCTTGACCACACTATCAGATACACCAGATACAAACTTACTCATTCTAGACCTATTATTAGCCACCATCGAAGGAGAATACCTCGCCAACTAACTAAACTTAGCGAGTACACCTTCTCACTTATATTACCTTATTTCAAATTAATAAACTCCAACACATTAGCTTCTTTTAACTCCAAGGGGGAAAACCTATCTAAAAAAGTTGTGGCAAACTCCTCCCACTCTATAAGCCCTACCTCAACATCTTTATCCTTCTTTCACTCACTAAATAAAGTGTGAGCTCTATCTTTCAACTAATATGCAGCCAATTTTTCACTCTCACTCAAAGTGATGCCCATCATATCAATCACCTTCTGCACCATATCCAAAAATTCCTATGGATCCTCCTCAAACTTGGATCCCAAAAATAAAGAGGGATTCATTCAGGTGAAATCCTTAATATTCGCTGCAGATGTATTGGCAACTGGATTGGCTGGAGCAACAACCTGCTGATTTTTTTAAGCATCTACCAAATGGGCTAAGGTAGTGAAAACGATCCTGAACTCAGCGTTAGAAATATGTTCATTCAGGGGATCTTCCTGAATAGGTGGTGGTGTGGGCTTATAACAATTCCTTCTTCCATTGTTTCTCCTAGGAGGCTTGTCTATAAATACAATAAAGTATAAATTAGAAAAAGAATTTAAATAGATCTCATGCTCTTTCACACAACATGAACACTTAAAGAAGGGAATCTTTTCCTAAAACATCTCATACCTCTCATCCATAAGTGGGGCGAGCTTCATACTCATGAACAAGACTCTACTCAACGTGACTTTTAGAATCCCTAGGACACTTTAAAACCCTAGGATATGATACAAAGTTTTTTAAAGACCTAAGACTACCCCAAGTCACGAAAATGGTGCTTACGGCCATAAGTGACCACAAGCTAACCCATGAGCTTGTACCTGTTATGAGCACTGAAAAAATTAATAATAAAACATCTATGTAGAAGATAAACTAATAAAGTAATGCAAGTCTGAATACTAATAGTATGAATTAATCACAAGTCTGAAACACATGAAAAGATACTAAAAACAAAATGGTCTATCTAAAAACCATTAATAAAATTGATAAAGCTGAATAACTTTCTAGCTGACTGTCTGAGCGTTTGAAAGCATCCAAACTGACTGAGGAATTGATGGGATAGGCCCCCAACTAACTTTGACTAACAAAAAACAATGAAATATTAAAGTAAATAAATGAGAGATAATATGTCCTCGAAGGGTGAGGAATCACCACTATTGTTGCTGCTGTAACGCTGGGTTGTCTAAGTATGGTTGGGAGACTAAACATCCAAACCATGATATAATACATCATAGTGCAAAGAATAATATATAGTTAGTACTTTGAGTGTACTGGCATATGAGATGAGGACAGGGTGAAATGGATGGGGTAACTATATGTGAATTTATGAACATGTAAAATCTAAGAATGCAAGACTAAGTGTATATCTGTTATGTTACTGAGATAATCTATAATCGGAAAGGCTAAAGCTTGTAAAACTAAATATCATAAAGTATGTACACTTAGTCAAGCATACCTGAATTGAAATTAGACTAAAATTCTATTAAAATTATGGGAGGTATCATCTAACCAACATGCCTCAATCTGAGCTAATTGGGGCCCAACCTATAACCCCAGTTGGAAGGATGTCAGTACCGTGCCATGGGTACTAACACTGGTTATGTGGATCCACTAAACTAATGTCCCAAAGGACTAAGGAGTCACCCTTTACTGGTAGGTGCTCTCATGAGATCTAAGTCAACCCTCAACTGGCAGGAAGACATCTCAAACCTATGTTGTCTATATAGTTATGGAACTCATGGATTGTTACTAAGGGTCACACCCTCTATTGGAAGGTGAACCCCCATCCCTGGGTCTGCTCGGTGCTAAATCCTACTCCCTACTAAACTAAAACTGGCAGTGACTTAAGTTCGACTGGACATAACAATTGGTATTGCTCATCCTGACAATAAAAACTGAGTAAATCGTAATACTTATAGTTTAACTAAAATCATCACTTGAAAGATCTAAAATGCAAATAAACACATAGGTATTGGGTGTTCATACCCAACAACATGGATCGGAAATAATACCGATAATAATGCGTTATGAAAGCTTTAAAAACATTGTAGGGAATCATTGTTCAAGAACCCAAAACATAAGAACTCCATCAAAAACATTAAAGTGATAAACTTAATTATGGGAATGGGCAAAACATGATTTGACAACATGATTGAATGACTGGCATCATAAATTAGGTATTTGATATGGGAATATCAATACTCAACACATAAAATGGCTTATCACACTTGAAAACACTTGTAAACATGTCATGTACTAAAATTAACGCGAGATTCGTGGAGTTAGTTCAACTTTAACATGTAAAAACTCATAATTTAAACTAAAAGAGGATTCTTGGACTCCATGGGTGAAAAGGGTCTTTTGATGAACATCACACGTACCTCACTAGATGAATCTTGAACTTGAAGCTTGAATTATTTTTCTTGAGAAAAAGGATGGTTTTTATGTGAATTGATTTGAATAAGATGGACAAATAATTCTTTTCTGCGTGCTTTAATTCATGCCATGGACAATTAGGGATAAGGGGAAAGGACCAAAGTGCCCCTTGGCCTTTAAGAAGATAAAGCAGAGAGGGAATAATCTCCACATCGCATCATATATTTCATAGAGAAAGCAATGCATCACTCCCCAATCACATGGAGAGAGCAACGCGTCATGGCCAAATCACGAACCCTTACTGCCTCTCACAAAAAAACCATAACATTTTTCTCGGGTATTAGATTAAGAAAAAATTAGTATCGCAGGAAAGATAATTCAATTATATTTCATTTGGTGGGTATTGAGCTGAAAAATTTCATGTATATAAAAAGTTATGCATATTTAAAGTTTACCCTTATGGAATCAAACACCAAAATTTGGCCGTATCAAAGGCTCTTAGCTCGACTTTGCTGTAAGTAATTTCTATGAATATTTTTCACCTCATAAGAACTTAGAACATTAGGATAAAGGTAATGACTCATGTATTAAAATTTAAATCATGGTATTAGATTTTACATACATTAGAACGATGGTTCAAAGTCTATCTCAAAAATGCGGGGTGTTACAACTAACTTTTTCTGCATACCCAAACTTTTATGCACCCCTATAATAGTCACCCTCAATTTAGGTAATTTTCTTAAGTTGAGGGGCACAGTGTCAAAGAAAGTACTAGGACCAAGCTGGGTTTATTGTAAATGAATGGAAAGGTGAATGGACTAGTTCAAACAAAAGGTCTATTTAGGCTTTAATTTTAGGGCCAAGGGATTTTATTTTCATTTGGTAGGCTATTTAGGGTTTTAGTGGACTAATTAAGAACGTACTATAATACTTTCCTAACCTACTTACTACAACTTTAGCTAGACTAATTAGGCAAGTTCTTGATTGTACACACAGTGACTAGGAATAACCTCACACACTTAGTTTAGGGTTGAATACCCAGTCAATACTAATATAGTTCATGCAAATTAGGCTAAAGGTTGTCACATTCATAATACTAATTCCATAACGAGATACACATTTTTTACAATTTAAGATAAGAACAAAGCATTGAAAGAACATCACAAAATTTTGTGGAGGGGTACCATTAAACATTAAAAACACAGATTGCATGCGCTTTTTATTATGACTACTCTAAGTTCTCCTAGTTCTTTCTTAACTAGAAACAACACCAAAAACAATATAAAAACATCAATAAAACTCCTAAAAAGGCCATTTCTAACAAGATATAATATCCTAGGGGAATGAAATACGATAATAAAAACACTTAAATGTAATACACCCCAACCCCCAACATAAAACTCATGTAATGTCCCTACTGAGAAAAATCATAGAAAATGGAATATTTAGGTAGAAATATACCTGTGATACACTAGACGCCTGTCATAGATTCACCAATAATAGTTACATATGTAATCCCTCTCTACTCTCAATCTCTAGTGGCATCGTATATAGGCATGGAATTCATAGATAAGTTGGTAGCAATGACACGTGGTGCCCTTAAAGATGATAGTAGGGTCCAATATTTGTACCCCTCTACTTTTAATTACATTTTCAATTGAAAAGGTAGCAAAAAAATTGGTGGGACTCACTTTTTGTTGAAATACGCTCCTCAGAGGTGTGCTCTTTCCTATTTTCTTTCCTTATCTTTCCATATTTATCTTTCCAATTTATTTTCTTATGGAGTTGTAAACCATATATCATCTCATTAACTGCCTTATCTATGTCCCTACTCATGCCCTTATTTTTTTGGACTAGATATAAAAATATGGAATTTGGACGTCCATCTCAATCCCCTAATATGTTGTCTCCCTAGGTGGGTATCAGATGAACTCATACAAAACCCCACATAAATTTGGCCTTCAAATTTAGAGACGCTTTGGTAATATTTTCTGCTGGATTATTCATCCCCTTAGGTTCCCCATTTGCTATGAGAGTTGCTAGCCTTTTGCGTTGGTTTTCTTATGTTTCAATAGGGCATAGAAGGTAGGTGAAGTGGCTCATGGGACAAAGGCTGGACCATGAAGAAACCTGTTTATTGTGGCATCTGAAATATCCATCCTCACTCCACGTACTGGGACTTTGGTCAACAGAGGCTTATCTGAAGTTCTATCTCCTTCTTTGCACATATTTTCCATCGTAGCCTGGTAGTTTGTGTAGAACTCCTGGACTAATGAAGGACAGTAAACAATGCTTCCCCTGGTAGTCCACTCCAAGCCATACTCCTTAAGTTTTTGTATCACCTCAGGGTATCTGATTAACCCTGTAGTGATGATTTTTTCTCTTCTAGAATTGGCCTTCTGGCACTTCATCGATCTGTTCAGCGAAGTCCATCCAAATAGATCATTTCAGCCCAAGGGATTTTCCATCTTGAATTGTTCCTAACCTCGGGGTTTTTGCATTTCACCAAAGTTTCCCATACTGGAGAATCCTTATCACCTTGCTGCTCCGATGACGGTGATTCAGACTTAGTTTCTTCAATTGCAGGCCTTTCAGAGTCTTTAGTTTCAACTTCTTGTTTAGTGTCCTTAGACTCCTGTTCAGTGTGTTCTGATCCTTGTTCATCCGATACTTGCTCAGATGAGGTTGTTACCTCAGTATCATCAATATCCTCCACCTCAATAGGCTTAGGGGGAGGCGGTGTCTTTGGACCAGCCCTCTTTCTAGTCAATGAGCAAGGGTTCTTCATCTTCATAATTAGAGTCCTCGTTGACAAGTTGTCGAGGTATATTCTCTTTAGCTGCTTTCTTTGGTGTGGTTGGATTCTTCTTCTTGGGTGCCATTATCAGTTCTGTAACAACATAGAAATCCTCAATTAGTGTCCATAATCAAACAAGAGAAGAAGAAGGATCACCTTAGTTTAACATCATCACTGTTTTTAGTTTGCAGGTTTGACGACCTTTCTGATTTACCATCACAGGTGTAACAGTGCTTCAAAAGCATTGTCAACCTTATCTAGAATCTACAAAATTTGTCAGCTTTTGACGGAATATTTGAATGGCCGTCACACAGGTGCAAGGCCGTGAAAATTTCCATCAGAGAACATTATAATGTCTAACAACTTGTTACTTGATTTTTCTTCTACCATTATTCTCAATTTCAACTTAGGTCATGTTCTTTACTGAGATTTCCATGAAATTATACTGCATACCCCTACAAACCCTAGTTTTCGAAGGGGCTTGAAACATGTTAATGGGTTCAGCTCACTCCTTTGAAACCAAGGTTTCTTGTAGTTCACAATCGATCTAAAGAAAGATGAAAAGTTGAAGTTTTTCTCATACCTAGATATCGACACTTAACTGGTGTACTCTGAACACATAGACTTGTGAGTGAGAGAAGAATGAGATGAGAGAGGGAGAATATTTCTTGACTTAACTCTCAGGCTTCAACAAGGAAATTCTTAAAAGTTTTCCTTAGAAGGGATTAAATTTTAAAAAGCAAAGGAAATAACTCTCTAAGAAAACAAAACCAAAGCTGGAAGAGAAATATCTAAATTACACAGGAATGTGAACAACTGTTTTTGGGATGGGTTAGCCTGAAATTTTTAAGCTGGGCTTAATCATTTGATGGCATTTTTGATGGTGCGTCAGATACCGGACGATGCTTCAGAATTGTCATCAGCCTTAACAGAATAAGGCTTTGACTTGATTATTTTTATGCCATTTCTCAAGGCTTGTCATACTTGTGACAACCCATCAAAATTGACGTCAACCTTCTCAAGCTGACTGAAACTAGTTCACCTCCTTTGTACAACTCTTAGCTACAAAAATTAAAAACACAAGTGCAATAAAATTAAAACATTGGGTTGCCTCCCAAACAACGCTTGATTTAACGTCGCAGCACAACTTGATTATCTTGACTACTCAGACTTCATCAAGATACCATATCGATACCTCATTACTATTTTCCTGGAATACATCCACAAATGAGAAGATATTCATCTCCTCCAACTGCTTCATAGGAGGGTGCATTTGGAAGCTGGCCTCCCTTTTACCATACCTGAAGTTTAGCTCATTGAGCTCCATATCAACCAATACTCTTCTCATGGCTAATAGTGGTCTACCCAAAATTATGGGTACCTCAAAATCAACATCACAATCCAATATCATAAAATTTGCAGGAATAATAAATTCATCCACCTTTACCGGCCCATTATGCAACATACCAACTGGTAGTTTCACCGATCTATCTGCCATCACAAGATATATCGTTGTGGGGGTAGGTTCCGCCAATCCAATCTTCTTGTAGATATCAAGTGGCATCAGATTAATACTTGCTCCTAAGTCATTAAAGCATTGGTAAACTTCATGGACCCAACTGTGCATGGTATGGTAAATGCTCCAGGGTTAGGCTTTTTCTGCATTAAGGATTATGAAGAAACAACACTACAGTGGTGGATGTTGTCCACCGGCTCACAGCTTACCTTCCGCTTCTTTGTTAACAGTTCCTAGATAAATTTAGCATAGTTTGGCGTTTGCCCAAGTGCCTCCCTCAATGGTACATTCACCGTCAGTTGTTTTATTAGTGCTATGAATTTACCAAATTTTTCGTTATCTACTTTCTTCTTCAATCTCTGAGAAAAGGGAGGTGGTGGTCTTGGCATTTCTTTTAATACCACTTCCCCTTTCTTTTTGTCTTCTTTCTCCAAAATATCAACAAAGCCATCTAGCTTCTCAAACTCTACTAGATTGCTTTCTTCTGACTCATCGACACTTACCTCCTTCTCGACATCTTTGCCCATAGAAGGGCCAGATAACTTCTTTCCACTACGAGTGGTAATTTCCAAACAAGAGCCATTAGTCCACGATTTCTGAACCATATCGGTAGGTAAAGTACCTGCTTTTCTCTGGTTCAGTGTAGCCAAAAGTTGGCTTATCTATTGTTCCAACTGCTTAATAGAAGTAGAGTGTTAGCTAACCAACTGTCTGAGGGTAGAAAATTTGCTTTTCATAGTAGTTACCCCCGAGTTGGCAGCTTCAAATCCCTTCAACAGTTTTCCATCTTGTCCTCCATGGACATCTTGCCAAAACTAGTCGTTGTAGCATCCTGACTTGCAGGAGGAATATACAAACCACTCCTGTTATTATTGTTTTTCCAATGTCCCTGCTCCCTATCTTTATAATCAGGCTTGTCATAGAAAGTCCGACCTTGGTTCCCTTGGCTATTGCCTCAGAAACCCTCCTGATTACTCACATAATTTGCCTCAAACTTAGCACCTGTAGACACAGTACCCTGAGATTCCACATCCTTAACCATTTCAGTCTTGCCGAATAGTAAGTGCTTGGCCAGCAAGTCTATATGCGTCTTCAAATGGGCCATGTCCTAATCTCGCTCCTCATCTCTTCTACGCTTCTCGGCAGTAATACCACCAGCAATAGTCGGGCTATCCACTACAGAATCCCTAGTGTGCCAAGCCCAACTTTGCTTGGTCATTCTAGTAAGCATGTCAGAAATATCTAGAAAAGAAAGGTCAATGAATAAACCACCTACAACGTTATCAACAATAAGCTTCATCATAGATTTGAAAGGCCTGTACAAAGTCTCCATCAAGTGCACGTTAATCATATTATGGGTTTCTTCTTAAATCTTTCCCAGGTTTCGTGTAGTGCTTTAGTCAGAAGCTGTCTGAAATTGCTAATTTCGTCCCTCAATTGTACCCTTCTGGAGAGTGAAAATAACTATTCTAGGAACACGTCTTTCAACTGTCTCTAGTTGGTTATAGAATCCGGCTTTAACTCATTCAACCATATTGTAGCCTTCCCAGACAGAGACAAAGGAAACAATCTCAACCTGATCGCATTCTGGCTCACTCCCGGATTGTCGAAGGATTTGCAAATGGTGATGAAGTTCACCAAATGCATGCTAGGATCATCACCAGGAAAGCTTCCAAATAACCTCTTCAGATTCAGGAGTTGGATAATGGTACTTGTTATGCTGAATTTTGCACTTGGTGCCAATGGTGGAGGAATGATAGCACCCATTGAACCAGCTTCGTCCATTCCTTCATCATCTTTATCAGCCTAATATTGAACAGGTTGCTGACCATACCTTCCTCAGACAGGACGGTTTCTATTGATATTTCGCTGCATTGGTGCAGCAATTTTCTCAGCCCGCTTTGGGTTTTGTGGATTCAACAATTTCTCATCACCCAAGTCTTTATCATCAGGGTTCTGGTGACGTTCTTGTTGACCCAAATTTTGCACATTCACTTGAGCCCTGGCCATAGAAGCTAGTCTTTCTGCTTCCTATTGTTCAGCCATTCTTCCTATCAGTTGAGGTTCCAGATTGATTGGTAATAGTGGTTCTCCGAAACTTCTTGTTTTTGGCATAAAAAATACAGTACCTATGATAAACAAAAACAACAAATAAACATAAATCAAGGAAACTAAACTATCAGCAGATTTTTGCATACAAACTTTTAGTCTACAACCGTATTCCCCAGCAACGGCGCCATTTTTGATAACGCTCAAATTATACTCTTGAATGGGTGTAAGTGATCATTGTCAATATAAAACCCAACTAGGTTGGGGTCGAATCCAACAGGGAATAAGGTGTGAGCTTTAATTTGTTTACGAAATACTTTATTGGTAGTTTACTGTTTCCAAAAATAAGGGTTTAAATTTCACAGAGAGTTAATTGTCATTTTCAATATTTTAGTGTTGTAATCAATATAAATGAGAAATCTGAGTTATGTTCACCATGGGTATTGGGAGTTAACAAATACTAGGTAATGCTTGGGATTCTTGGAGTAAGTAGAAATAGTAGAATATCCCTGACTATGATAATGTCTGACTTATCTCTTGACTTCACCAAACAATTTATTATCTAATTCTCTCGAACTTAGATAACTTATCTATTTCCCATAGGATGTTATCTTAGGTAGATTAACCTAGTTACGACATCAATCAGTAAACAGAAGGTTGGTAGCTTTCGAGTCCCTGTTGATAATTCACGTCCTCTAGTCTATTTCACCATTAGAAGAAAATAAAACCTAAGGCATAATATAATGTTTGAAACTAATAGATTTCAGTCAAAACAATAGAATTTTAAGACGTCCTACTACTCTTTGAATCCGTTAAATGCCTAGTAACCTATCAGACCCTAATCCATGGATCCCATAACTCTGGCTAATGGAATTAGCCGCTCATGATTTGATGAACGAAATAACAAGTTGAATTAATCATATTAAGGATAAACTTATGGATAGATGAAAAACAACAAGTAGTTTCTTCCATTTACTCACAAGATGGAAACCCAAAAATAGTTGATAAGCGCTTTTTTAAAGAAACAAGAAAAAAATTTGATAGCAAAGATGAAGCAATTTTAAGTGCTTCTCTTCAGAAGTTTTTCTCTGATAATTAATGATCCTTCCCTAAAAAACCCTAAAATAAGTCTTTAAATAGTCAATCCTAAATAAGAAAATAAAATAAAAGTTTTAGTTTTCTCTTCGAATTGGACGACGACTATCTTGACGGCGTGTCAGATTTCTGACGATGTGTGCGAGATGTCGTCAAAGGTTCCAGTGAATTGTTATCTTCTGACTCTTCAGATGGAAAAAATGATGGCATGTCAAAATTCTTGACGGTGCATGACAACTGCCATCACAACTTCACTAGAAATCAGTATTATCTGCTTCTAACATTGCCGACAGCCTGTCCCATGTATGACGTCACTTCAAAATTTACGTCAGCTATACTTCAGCTTATTTACACCAGATTTCAGCTGATTTATTCTTCTTTCCTTTGGTTTTCTCCTCGATCACTTGTAGCTGCATTAGCACATTAAAAGCAATCAAAAACAACAAAAGTTGCTTAAGACCTCGCAATTATTCAGAGTTAAAAGCTTCAAATGTGGTAGCATCAGCTCACACATCAACTCCCATGCATACCAATACATTCAATCGTACTGACGCATTTTTGCTATGGTGTTTTATACCATAGGTTTAGAAGCATGAGCTCCAGAGCATCAGTAGCATTCTAGTCTCGACAGTCAGAGTTAGCAATAAGTCCTTATCCTTTGAGGACATGACCATTACTTTATTATCTCATTAATTAATTTATTTCAGTAGTTGGAGTTAGTTGGGGACATGTCCCATCAACTCCTTATTCAGACAGTTTAAAGGCTTTTGGACTAGCATGTTCAGACAATTATTTTAGTTGTTTTGGTATTGATATACCATATCTTCAGATGTTATGTTTTATCAGATCTTTGAACCTTATGGCCATTCATCCTTTATTTATGTATTTATATAGAATATTATGTAGTGTACACGAACAAATATCAGTCATGGGTTAGCTTATGGTCCTTTATGATCATGAGCACCGTGTGGCATTTTGGGTACTAGACTCGGGGCGTTACAGGGGAAATAAGCTACACATTAAATCCCATATTGCGTGGAGAGAGTAACGCATCACGCCCCAATCGTATTGAGAGAGCAACGTACCACAGCCAAATCACGGACCCTTACTTCCTCTCATGATAAAAACCACAACTCTTTGCTCGGGTATCGGATTAATGCAAAATTGGTGGGTCTTGAGCTTAAAACTTCCATGTATATAAAAAGTTATTTACATTTAAACTCGGCCCTTATGGAATTGAACACCAAAATTTGGCTGAATCAAAGGCTCTTAGCTTAACTTTTCTCTAAGTGATTTCTATGAATATTTTTCACCTCATAAGCACTTAACACACTAGGATAAAGGTCATGACTCATGTATTCAAATACAAATCATGGCATTAGAGGTTACACGCGTTGGAATGATGGTTCAAAGTCTAGCCCAAAAATACGGAGTGTTATATTTTCTCCCCCCTCGAATCATTCATCCTCGAATAAAACTAATTAAGCTGAGATACTAAGAATACTAAGAGTCTATACTGAATACTGCTAAGTTGAAACATGATCAAATAACTGGGTCTAAAAAATGATACATTATATGAAATAAGAATAGTTGTATAGCTAGAATAGTGAACGAAAAGAGTCAACCTAAAGAAAATTATTACTTCAAGCTGAGTCTGAATTCATAGAGAAAAGATGAGGATACAAGGCCCATGTATTTGTTTCTTCTTCCCAAGTATCTCCCTCAATAGAATGATTCCTCCATAGAACATTAACCACGAAAACTTCTTTATCCCTTAGCCTATGAATCTGACGATCAAGGATCTCAACTTGAACTTCTTCGTAGGAAAGGCTATCCTGAACATCTATACTATTTTAAGGAACAACAACAGTTTAATCACCAATGCATCTATTTAACAAAGAAACATAGAACATTAGATGAACTGAGGCCAAATTTACAGGCAACTCTAGCTCATAAGCTACCTTCTCAAAATAGTTCAAGATTTTATAAGGGCCAATATATCGGGGACTGAGCTACCTCTTCTTGCCAAATCTCTTCACTCCCTTCATGGAAGAGATTTTCAAAAAGACTTATTCACCAACCTCAAACTCAAGATCTCTTCTTCTCATATCAACATAGGATTTCTGACCGCTTTGGGATGTCTTCATCCTTTATTTAATCAACTGAACTTTCTCCATCACATCAATTATTAAATTTGGTCCTATTAAAGAAGCCTCACTGCTCTCCGACCAACCAATAGGATATCTACATCTCCTACCATAGAGATCCTCAAATAAATCCATTTGGATACTGGAGTTATAGCTGTTATTGGAGGCAAACTCAATAAAAGTAAGTGGTCATCCCAACTACCTTTAAAATCAAAGACACACGCTCTCAAGATATCCTTTAAGGTCTGAATGGTCCTCTCTACCTAACTATCTGTCAAAGGATGCAAAGTTATACTAAGATGAACTGGGGTACCAAGCCCCTTCTAAAAGGCCTTACAAAATTAAGAGGTAAACTGAGTACCTCTATTTGATATGATAGACAATAGAATCCCATGCAACTTAACCAACTCCCTCATGTAAAGCTTGGTATAATCCTCAGTTGAGTATGAAGTATTAACTGGTAATAAATAAGCTGATTTTTTCATTTTATCTATTGTGACCCAAATCGATCATACTGATGATGCGTATGAGGCAAACCCATCACAAAATCCATGTTCAACACTTCCTATTCCCAACCGGGGCTATTGAACTCGTAAAATGTACCACTAGTCCTCTAGTGCTCAACTTTAACCTACTAAAAATTTGAACACTTATCCACATACTCTACAATACCCTTTTTCATACCATTCCACCAATAGATTTCTATAAGTCACGGTACATCTTAGTGTCCCCTAGATTAATGGAATACCATGCACTATGCGCTTCTACCAAAATTCTCTGCCTCAACCCATTAACACACAAAACACATAACCTACCCTGGAAACATAACACACCATCTCCCCTGAAAGAAAACCTCTACTTTCTTTTCTCTAACTGATTTCTTCAACTTAACAAGATTGGGATCCCTATATTTTTTTCCATCACTTCGGCAACCAATGGCGATTTTGAACCATTCTGAACCCATACATTTCCTTCAACTGAGTCAATCAATCGAACACCTAATTTAGTAAGTTGATAAATCTCCTGGACTAACTTCTTCTTATGCTCCTCAACATGAGCAATACTACCCATAGACACTATGCTAAGGGCATCTTTCACTATATTGGTCGTGCCTGAATAATACCATAAAATCATCTCACAATCTTTTAACAATTCAAGCCACCTTTTCTGACAAAGATTTAAACATTTCTCCAAAAATATAAACTATAAACTTTTGTAATCCATGAACACATCAACATGAACCCTGTAAAGATAGTGCCTCCAAATTTTCATAGCAAAAACAACAGTTGCCAACTCAATATCATGGGAAGGATATAATTCTTTTTATGGGGTTTAATCTATCTAGAGAACTTACCTCTCTATATCAATACACAACCAAGAACAAATCTAGAAGCATCAAAGTAAAATATAAAACCACCCAAACCATTTGGCAAGGTCAAGACTGGGGTTAAGGTGAGTTGAGACTTCAACTCCTGAAAACTCTTCTTGCACGAATCTGACCACTGAAATTTGGCTTTCTTATGAGTTAATCAAGACATGGGGGATAAAATAGAAGAAAACCCCTCAACAAACCATCTGTAATAGCCACCAAACCGAAAAAACTCCTGATATTTGATGGAGAGTTAGGTCTGGGCCAGTTTCTCACTGCTTTGGTCTATTGAGGGTCAACTTTAATGCCATTACCGAAAACAATGTGACTAAAAAAAGATACTGATATTAGCCAAAATTCACACTTACTAAATTTGGTGAAAGATTATTAAGCTCTAAAGGTCTGCAACATAATTCTCAAATGGTATGCATGATTATTTTCACTATGAGAATATAAAAAAATGTCATAAATAAAGTCTAAGATGAACAAGTCCAAGTACTGCTTCAACACTCTATTCATTAAGTCCATAAAAATTGTAGGGGAATTTGTTAGTCCAAAAGACATAACTTAAAATTTGAAGTTACCATATCGAGTTTTGAAGGCTATCTTTGGAATGTCACATTCTCTGACTCTAAGATGATGATAGCTGAATCCGAAGTCTATCTTAGTGAAGTAACTGGCACCATGAAGTTGGTCAAATATGTCATCAATCCTGGGAAGAGGATATTTGATTTTGATTGTGACTTTGTTCAATTGGTGATAATCAATGCACATTCTGAGAGAATAGTCTTTGTTACGCACGAACGAGACTGGAGCACCCCAAAGAGAAACACTAGGCTTGTTGAATCCTTTATCTAAGAGATATTTCAATTGATCTTTCAACTCCTTAAGCTCAGCTGGAACCATTCTATAAGGTGGAATACGGTTAGGTTGGGTATCTGAAAGGAGATCTATTTTGAAGTCAATTTCACTCTCGGAAGGAACTTTGAGAAGATCTTTAGGGAACACATGTGGAAATTCCTTTACTTCTGAAACAGAAACGAGACTGGGAGTCTCAGAGCTTTAGTCTTTGACTCGAACAAGATGGTAAACACACCCTTTGAATATCATCTTTCTTTCCCTAAGATATGAAACAATTTGACCCCTACGCACTGAGGTACTACCCCTCTATTCAATAACTTATTCATTGGGAAACTTAAACTGAATGACTCTATTTCTGCAGTCAAATAAAGCATAGAATGAGTAGAGCTGATCTTTGCCAAGAATGGCATCAAAATCAATCATCTTTAACTTAGCAAGATCTATTGAGATACTCTGACTGGGCAATTTCTGTATACCCATCTAACTATAATAGATTTACCTACTAGGTTAGACACTGAGAAATATTTTGCTGATGATTCAGGAATGAAACCAAAATTGAGGGCTATATAAGTAGTCACAAAAGAAACTGAAGCTCTGGGATCTAATAAAATATAAACATAGAGATGGAAAACCTGTAATGTATCCTTAATCACATCAGGAGAACTTTCCCGATCATGCTGTGTCTAGTGGGCATACAAACTATTCTGGCGCTGCCCACTGGTTGCACTGGAAGTGGTACCCTACTGAGTGGGTTATTGGTTGGAGCTAAAAGATGATTAAATTGACCCTGCTACCCAGCGTGAGGCAATCCCTGACTCTGTGGCCTGCTTATCCACATACAAAACACACATCACTGCTAGCTCTACATACACCATGATGATTTCTACTACACTTCCCACAAAGATAATTAGTACGACTACTGTTCATGCTACCCTGGGACTTAGACCCTAGTGCCCTATCCTGACAGTCATTCCTTAACTTTGGCACTGGCACACTATCTGTAGATGGATTTGGGGCTAAAATTTTCTAATAGAACTATGAACGGTTACCACCCTCTGACCTCGATTGTGTAAAGTTGAAAGTTCCTATTCTAGCCTTTTTATTCTCTCTCTTTTTCCCCTTAAGTTTTTTTTTTCTCAATTTGTTAAGTATGAACCATAAGTCTAGATAAGTCCATCTCATTAATCAATATTGGACCTACACTCCTTGACCATACTATCAAATACACCAGATACAAACTTACTCATTCTAGACCTATTATCAGCCACAATCGAAGAAGAACACCTCGCCAACTAACTAAACTTAGCGAGTATGCCTTCAGACTTATATTACCTTATTTCAAATTAATAAACTCCTACACCTTAGCTTCTTTTAACTCCAAGGGGGAAAACCTATCTAAAAAAGTTGTGGCAAACTACTCCCACTCTATAAGCCCTACCTCAACATCTTTATCCTTCTTTCACTCACTAAATAAAGTGTGAGATCCATCTTTCAACTAATATGCAGCCAATTTTTCACTCTCACTCAAAGTGATGCCCATAATATCAATCACCTTCTACACCATATCCAAAAATTCCTGTGGATCCTCCTCAAACTTGGATCCTAAAAATAAAGAGGGATTCATTCAGGTGAAATCCTTAATATTCGCTGCAGATGTATTGGCAACTAGATTGGCTGGAGCAACAACCTGCTGATTTTTTTAAGCATCTACCAAATGGGCTAAGGTAGTGAAAGCGGCCCTAAACTCAGCGTTAGACATATGTTCATTCAGGGGATCTTCCTGAATACGTGGTGGTGTGGGCTTATAGCCATTCCTTCTTCCATTGTTTCTCCTAGGAGGCTTATCTATAAATACAATAAAGTATAAATTAGAAAAAGAATTTAAATAGATCTCATGCTCTTTCGCACAACATGAACACTTAAAGAAGGGAATCTTTTCCTAAAACATCTCATAACCTTTCATCCATAAGTGGGGTGAGCTTTACAATCATGCACAAGACTCTACTCAAGTGACTTTTAGAATCCCTAGGATACTTTAAAACCCTAGGATCTGATACCAAGTTTTTTCACGACCTAAGACTATCCTAAGTCACAACAATTGTGCTTACGGCCATAAGTGACCACAAGCTAACCCATGAGCCAGTACCTGCTATGAGCACTGAATAAAATAGTAATAAAAAATCTATCTAGAAGATAAACTAATAAAGTAATGCAAGTTTGAATACTAATAGTATGACTTAATCACAAGTCTTAAACACATGAAAAGATACTAAAAACAAAATATTCTATCTAAAAACCATTAATAAAATTGATAAAGCTGACTAACTTTCTAGCTGACTGTTTGAGCATTTGAAAGCCTCCAAACTGACTGAGTAATTGATGGGATAGGCCCCCAACTAACTTTGACTAACAAAAAATAATGAAATATTAAAGTAAATAAATGAGAGATAATATGTCCTCGAAGGGTGAGGAATTACCACTATTGTTGCTGCTGTAACGCTGGGTTGTCTAAGTATGGTTGGGAGACTAAACATCCAAACCTATGATACAATAAATCATAGTGCAAAGAAGAGTATATAGTCAGTACTTTGAATATACTAGTATATGAGATGAGGATAGGGTGAAATGGATGGGGTAACTATACTTGAATTTATGAACATGTAAAATCAAAGAATGCAAGACAAAGTGTACATCTGTTATGTTACTGAGATAATCTATAATCGGAAAGGCAACCTGTAAAACTAAATATCATAAAGTATTTACACTTAGTCAAGCAAACCTGAACTGAAATTAGACTAAAATTATATTAAAATTATGGGAGGTATCATCTAACCGACATGCCTCAATTTGAGCTAATTGGGGCCCAACCTATAACCCCAGTTGGAAGGATGTCAGTATCGTGCCATGGGTACTAACACTGGTTGTGTGGATCCACTAAATTAATGTCCTAAAGGACTAAGGAGTCACCCTCTACTGGCAAGTGCTCTCATGAGATCTATGTCAACCCTCAACTGGCAGGAAGACATCTCAAACCTATGTTGTCTATGTAGTTATGGAACTCATGGATTATTACTAAGGGTCACACCCTCTATTGGAAGGTGAGCCCCTATCCCTGGGTCTGCTCGGTGCTAAATCCTACTCCCTACTAAACTAAAACTAGCAGTGACTTAAGTTCGACTGGACATAACAATTGGTATTGCTCATCCTGACAATAAAAATTGAGTAAATAGTAATACTTATAGTTTAACTGAAATCATCACTTGAAAGATCTAAAATGCAAATAAACACATAGGTATTGGGTGTTCATAACCTAGCAACACTGATTGGAAATAATACCAATAATAATGCATTATGAAAGCTTTAAAAACATTGTAGGGAATCATTGTTCAAGAATCCAAAACATAAGAACTCCATCAAAAACATTAAAGTGATGAACTTAAACATGGGAATGGGTAAAACATGATGGGACAACATGATTGAATGACTAGCATCATAAATTAGGTATTTGACATGGGAATATTAATACTCAACACATAAAATGGCTTATCACACTTGAAAACACTTGTAAACATGTCATGTACTAAAATTAACAAGAGATTCGTGGAGTTAGTTCAACTTTAACATGTAAAAACTCATAATTTAAACTAAAAGAGGATTCTTGGACTCCATGGGTGAAAAGGGTCCTTTGATGAACATCACACATACCTCACTAGATGAATCTTGAACTTGAATCTTGAATTATTTTTCTTGAGAAAAGGGATGGTTTTTATGTGAATTGATTTGAAGAAGATGGACAAATAATTCTTTTCTGGGTGCTTTAATTCATGCCATGGACAATTAGGGATAAGGGGAAAGGACCAAAGTGCCCCTTGGCTTTTAATAAGATAAAGCAGAGAGGGAATAATCTCCACATCGCATCATATATTTCATAGAGAAAGCAATGCATTATGCCCCAATCACATGGAGAGAGCAACGCATCATGGCCAAATCGCGAACCCTTACTGTCTCTCACAAAAAAACCATAACATTTTTCTCGGGTATTAGATTAAAAAGTTATGCATATTTAAAGTTTACCCTTATGGAATCAAACAACAAAATTTGGCCGTATCAAAGGCTCTTAGCTCGACTTTGCTGTAAGTAATTTATATGAATATTTTTCACCTCATAAGAACTTAGAACATTAGGATGAAGGTCATGACTCATGTATTAAAATGTAAATCATGGTATTAGATTTTACACACATTAGAATGATGGTTCAAAGTCTATCTCAAAAATGCGGGGTGTTACAACTAACTT